>NC_058085.1:156714200-156767278 GCF_014858855.1 Bufo gargarizans | reverse complement strand
GAAACGACGTTTAGCTTAAGGCCTGATCCGGATTAATGCCTTTCAATGGGCATTAATTCCGGATCCGGCCTTGCGGCAAGCGTTCAGGATTTTTGGCCGGAGCAAAAAGCGCAGCATGCTGCAGTATTTTTTCCGGCCAAAAAACGTTCTGGTCCGGAACTGAAGACATCCTGATGCATCTTGAACAGATTTCTCTCTATTCAGAATGCATGGGGATAATCCTGATCAGGATTCTTCCGGCATAGAGCCCCGACGATGGAACTCTATGCCGGAACAGAACAACGCAAGTGTGAAAGAACCCTTAAACGTGATTTTTTTTAATTTTTTTTTTATATATTATTGTATAAAACTTACATAAATAAAAATGTATACATATTAGGTATCGCCGCGTCCCTATCGACCGGCTCTATAAAAATATCACATGACCTAACCCCTCATATGAACACCGTAAAAAATAAAAACTGTGCTAAATAAACAATTTTTGGTCACCTTACATCACAAAAGGGTAATAGCAAGCGATCGAAAAGTCACACGCACCCCAAAATAGTGCCAATAAAACCTCATCTCATCCCACAAAAATCATACCCTACCCAAGGTAATCGCTTAAAAACTGAAAAAATTATGTCTCTCGGACTATGGAAATACTAAAACATGATTTTTTGGGCTTCAAAAATGAAATCATTGTGTAAAACTTACATATACAGTACAGACCAAAAGTTTGGACACACCTTCTCATTCAAAGAGTTTTCTTTATTTTCATGACTATGAAAATTGTAGATTCACACTGAAGGCATCAAAACTATGAATTAACACATGTGGAATTATATACATAACAAAAAAGTGTGAAACAACTGAAAATATGTCATATTCTAGGTTCTTCAAAGTAGCCACCTTTTGCTTTGATTACTGCTTTGCTCACTCTTGGCATTCTCTTGATGAGCTTCAAGAGGTAGTCACCTGAAATGGTCTTCCAACAGTCTTGAAGGAGTTCCCAGAGATGCTTAGCACTTGTTGGCCCTTTTGCCTTCACTCTGCGGTCCAGCTCACCCCAAACCATCTTGATTGGTTTCAGGTCCGGTGACTGTGGAGGCCAGGTCATCTGGCGCAGCACCCCATCACTCTCCTTCATGGTCAAATAGCCCTTACACAGCCTGGAGGTGTTTTGGGGGTCATTGTCCTGTTGAAAAATAAATGATGGTCCAACTAAACGCAAACCGGATGGAATAGCATGCCGCTGCAAGATGCTGTGGTAGCCATGCTGGTTCAGTATGCCTTCAATTTTGAATAAATCCCCAACAGTGTCACCAGCAAAGCACCCCCACACCATCACACCTCCTCGTCCATGCTTCACGGTGGGAACCAGGCATGCAGAGTCCATCCGTTCACCTTTTCTGCGTCGCACAAAGACACGGTGGTTGGAACCAAAGATCTCAAATTTTGACTCATCAGACCAAAGCACAGATTTCCACTGGTCTATATGAGCCGTCGAAATCCCATCATTCAGAGGGACCTCTCCTACATAACACCTCAGTATGTAATAGATAGAAAAGGTCCTTCTGGAGTCCGGGAAATAGTCACTTCTATGTAAGATAGCTATATCCCATCACTTAGAGGGGCCTCTCCTACATGACACCTCAGTATATAATAGATGGAGAAGGTTCTTCTGGAGTCTGGGAAATAGTCATTTCTATCTGAGATGGCTAAATCCCATCAATCAGAGGGACCTCTCCTACATAACACCTTCTTAGTATGTAATAGATAGAAAAGGTCCTTCTGGAGTCCGGGAAATAGTCACTTCTATGTAAGCTAGCTATATCCCATCACTCAGAGGGACCTCTCCTACATGACAGCTTCTTAGTATATAATAGATGGAGAAGGTCCTTCTGGAGTCTGGGAAATAGTAATTTCTATATGAGATGGCTAAATCCCATCACTCAGAGGGACCTCTCCTACATAACACCTTCTCAGTATGTAATAGATAGAAAAGGTCATTCTGGAGTCCGGGAAATAGTCACTTCTATGTAAGCTAGCTATATCCCATCACTCAGAGGGACCTCTCCTACATAACACCTCAGTATGTAATAGATAGAAAAGGTCCTTCTGGAGTCCGGGAAATAGTCACTTCTATGTAAGATAGCTATATCCCATCACTTAGAGGGGCCTCTCCTACATGACACCTCAGTATATAATAGATGGAGAAGGTTCTTCTGGAGTCTGGGAAATAGTCATTTCTATCTGAGATGGCTAAATCCCATCAATCAGAGGGACCTCTCCTACATAACACCTTCTTAGTATGTAATAGATAGAAAAGGTCCTTCTGGAGTCCGGGAAATAGTCACTTCTATGTAAGCTAGCTATATCCCATCACTCAGAGGGACCTCTCCTACATGACAGCTTCTTAGTATATAATAGATGGAGAAGGTCCTTCTGGAGTCTGGGAAATAGTCATTTCTATATGAGATGGCTAAATCCCATCACTCAGAGGGACCTCTCCTACATAACACCTTCTCAGTATGTAATAGATAGAAAAGGTCATTCTGGAGTCCGGGAAATAGTCACTTCTATGTAAGCTAGCTATATCCCATCACTCAGAGGGGCCTCTCCTACATGACACCTCAGTATATAATAGATGGAGAAGGTTCTTCTGGAGTCTGGGAAATAGTCATTTCTATATGAGATGGCTAAATCCCATCACTCAGAGGGACCTCTCCTACATAACACCTTCTCAGTATGTAATAGATAGAAAAGGTCCTTCTGGAGTCTGGGAAATAGTCACTTCTATGTAAGCTAGCTATATCCCATCACTCAGAGGGACCTCTCCTACATGACAGTTTCTCAGTGTATAATAGATGGAGAAGGTCCTTCTGGCGTCTGGAAAAAAAGTCATTTCTATATGAGATGGCTAAATCCCATCACTCAGACGGACCTCTCCTACATGACAGCTTCTTAGTATATAATAGATGGAGAAGGTCCTTCTGGAGTCTGGGAAATATTCATTTCTATATGAGATGGCTAAATCCCATCACTCAGAGGGTCCTCTCCTACATAACACCTTCTCAGTATGTAATAGATAGAAAAGGTCCTTCTGGAGTCCAGGAAATAGTCACTTCTATGTAAGCTAGCTATATCCCATCACTCAGAGCGACCTCTCCTACATGACAGCTTCTCAGTATATAATAGATAGAGAAGGTCCTTCTGGAGTCTGGGAAATAGTCATTTCTATATGAGATGGCTAAATCCCATCACTCAGAGGGACCTCTACTACTTAACACCTTCTCAGTATGTAATAGATAGAAAAGGTCCTTCTGGGGTCTGGGAAATAGTCACTTCTATGTAAGCTAGCTTTATCCCATCACTCAGAGAGACCACTCCTACATGACACCTTTTCGGTATATAGTAACACTGAAGTGGATAGCTCACCACCTTTTCAGGCTGGAACTGGTGCTCTAGTCTAAACTGATCACCCGATCAGTAAGAAGAAAATTGGGAACAAATGGTATAAGACTGGCACTCAAATATGTGGGTCATATGAAAAGTGGCAATTTATTGTAACAATTATATTAAAATCAGCACATAATCAAGAATAAAAGATATAAAAGGCTATACAATAAAGTACAATCTCAATAATAAAAAAATAAAATAAAACCGCAGGGTAAACGCACACTGGTGGTGGCGTATCGAAAAATCAAAAATGCACTAGTGGTGTCCCTCAATCATATAGGGATATATAGACAGGGCTTTTTTTCTGGCGGAACACACTGGAATGGCGTTCTGCCACCTTTTGACATCGCAGCCTGCCATGCTCCAGCATCGCAGGCTGCGATGTATCAGCGGGGAGGGACTGGGAGGAGGAGCTGGGGGCCGGTGCATTCACTGTGCTCCGGCCCCGCCACTCCAGTACAGTTACAAAGTGTGTAATTAAATTAATAATGATTCATGCTGCCCCCTCTGTAGTATAACATTCAATATATTGTACTCACAGGGCTACTGTTATCGTAATGCAGGCCGGCCGGGCAGACGAGCGGCAGCGTCACTGACTGACGTCACGTGCCTGCGCCGCCTGCTTCATTCATAAAGTATGTGGCGCAAGCACATGATGCTGCCGCTCGTCTGCACGGCCGGCCTGCATTACGATAACAGTAGCCCTGTGAGTACAATATATTGAATATTATACTACAGAGGGGGCAGCATGAATCATTATTAATTTAATTACACATTTTATAACTGTACTGGAGCGGCAATGGGGGGTCTGTGGATGGCACTGTTATGGGGTGGGGGGGTCTGTGGATGGCACTGTTATAGGATGGGGGGGTCTGTGGATGGCACTGTTATGGGGTGGGGGGTCTGTGGATGGCACTGTTATGGGGTGGGGGCGGTATGTGGATGGCACTGTTATGGGGTGGGTGGGTCTGTGGATGGCACTGTTATGGGGTGGGGGCGGTCTGTGGATGGCACTGTTATGGGGTGGGGGGGTCTGTGGATGGTACTGTTATGGGGTGGGGGGTCTGTGGATGGCACTGTTATGGGGTGGGGGGGTCTGTGGATGGCACTGTTATAGGATGGGGGGGTTGTGGATGGCACTGTTATGGGGTGGGGGCGGTCTGTGAATGGCACTGTTATGGGGTGGGTGGGTCTGTGGATGGCACTGTTATAGGATGGGGGGGTCTGTGGGTGGCACTGTTATGGGGTGGGGGCGGTCTGTGGATGGCACTGTTATGGGGTGGGGGGGTCTGTGGATGGCACTGTTATGGGGTGGGGGGAATCGGTGGATAGCACTGTTATGGGGAGGGGGGGTCTGTGGATGGCACTGTTATGGGGTGGGAGGGTCTGTGGATAGCACTGTTATAGGATGGGGGGTCTGTGGATGGCACTGTTATAGGATGGGGGATCTGTGGATGCCATCCACAGATCCCCTATAACAGTGCCATCCACAGATCCTCCACCCCATAACAGTGCCATCCCCAGATCCCCATTAACAGTGCCATCCCCAGATCCCCCATTAACAGTGCCATCCCCAGATCCCCCATTAACAGTGCCATCCCTATCTGGGGGGTTTCTTTGCTGGGCTGGACTTTTATAGCCCCCACAAATTTTACTTGCATCCCTGTTCTCTAAAGGGGTGGTTTTAGGGGGCGGTCCTAGGGGGTGGGTAGAGGCATGGCCAGGGGAGGGGGGGGGGGGGGTGAGTTCCACCACCTTTTCATTGAGAAAAAAAGCCCTGTATATATATATATATAGATATATATATATATATATTAAATTTCCATATATAGTCCGTAGGGGGTGAATCCTTCAAAGTTTAGCGGTGTTTTGAAACAGTCAGTTCCTTGGATATGACCGTGTTTTCCCAGGAATATTTCCCTTAATAGGGACGATCATTCATCCGGATATAGGCACTTTACACACTTTAAATCCAAAAGAAAAGACCTGTTGTTCCGGCTAGTGTTAGTAAATATATACAGGTGGTGAGTAAGGCGTAATGGTATGTCTTACCCGTATGGAATCGGGGGACAATAGTTGGAGATTATATTTCTCAAGCCGCTATTCACCACGCAGTACCGTCTTTCTTTTGCTGTTTGGTGTCCTCGTCCGAGACTTCCGTGTCACGTGGTGGTTGTCTCGCGGGAATAGCCTGTTTGGTCTTATTTTCTTCTGAATATTTCTGAATCGAAAATTATGGAGAGCTCCAATAATCAGAATATCTTCAGTCTTTCGTAGTTAATCCTGGATCTTTCTTTGTGGGGGTGAACTACGCCAAACGCGTTTCGGGGACTTCTCTCCCCTTCCTCAGTGGCTCTACCCCCATTACAACATCATATCCTTTTATAGTCCGCTCGGTATTATCAAAACACTGGACCGGAATTGTTTTTTGGCTTCTTGCGGCATCCTTGCGTTTTCAATGCGGTTTCTCTTGTATACATGTGCGTTTTTTGCATATTATCTCCATCTTATTGCGATTGAACTATATGGTGAAGGAGACATTCCTGCAACATTGCTTTCTCAAGAAAAACATATGCATATATAGGAATATACAAATACATAATATATATATTTTTTAAATATATTTTTATACATATGAACCCAGCTGTATAGGCTTGGCACATATACTAAATCCACTTTCCAATAAACAATCCTGTGGTAAAAATTCACTAACATAGTAATAGTCATTTCTATATGAGGTGGCTAAATCCCTTCACTCAGAGGGACCTCTCCTACATGACACCTTCTCAGTATATAATAGATGGAGAAGGTCCTTCTGGAGTCCGGGAAATAGTCACTTCTATGTAAGCTAGCTAAATCCCTTCACTCAGAGGGACCTCTCCTACATGACACCTTCTCAGTATATAATAGATGGAGAAGTTCCTTCTAGAGTCCGGGAAATAGTCATTTCTATATGAGCTGGCTAAATCCCATCACTCAGAGGGACCTCTCCTACATGACAGCTTCTCAGAATATAATAGATGGAGAAGGTCCTTCTGGAGTCTGGGAAATAGTCATTTTTTATATGAGCCGTCTAAATCCCATCACTCAAAGGGACCGCTCCTACATGACAGCTTCTCAGTATATAATAGATGGAGAAGGTCCTTCTGGAGTCTGGAAAATAATCATTTCTATATGAGCTGGCTAAATCCCTTTACTCAGAGGGACCTCTCCTACATGACTCCTTCTCAGTATATAATAGATGGAGAAGTTCCTTCTAGAGTCCGGGAAATAGTCATTTCTATATGAGCTGGCTAAATCCCATCACTCAGAGGGACCTCTCCTACATGACAGCTTCTCAGAATATAATAGATGGAGAAGGTCGTTCTGGAGTCTGGGAAATAGTCATTTTTTATATGAGCCGTCTAAATCCCATCACTCAAAGGGACCGCTCCTACATGACAGCTTCTCAGTATATAATAGATGGAGAAGGTCCTTCTGGAGTCTGGGAAATAGTCATTTTTTATATGAGCCGTCTAAATCCCATCACTCAGAGGGACCTCTCCTACATGACAGCTTCTCAGTATATAATAGATGGAGAAGGTCCTTCTGGAGTCTGGGAAATAGTCATTTCTATATGAGATGGCTAAATCCATCACTCAGAGGGACCTCTCCTACATGACAGCTTCTCAGTATATAATAGATGGAGAAGGTCCTTCTGAAGTCTGGGAAATAGTAATTTCTATATGAGATGGCTAAATCCATCACTCAGAGGGACCTCTCCTACATGACAGCTTCTCAGTATATAATAGATGGAGAAGGTCCTTCTGGAGTCTGGGAAATAGTCATTTCTATATGAGATGGCTAAATCCCATCACTCAGAGGGACCTCTCCTACATAACACCTTCTCAGTATGTAATAGATAGAAAAGGTCCTTCTGGGGTCCGGGAAATAGTCACTTCTATGTAAGCTAGCTATATCCCATCACTCAGAGGGACCTCTCCTACATGACACCTTCTCAGTATATAATAGATGGAGAAAGTCCTTCTGGAGTCCGGGAAATAGAAAATAAATATAAAGACTTTATTATCCACCGTTCACCTGTGTTACTTTAGTCAATGCTACAATGGTTCTTGTACAGAGAATATGATTTAGCTAAATCACTGTGAAGCTAAATATTATGATAGATCAGGCCCAGGACAATATGTCATCCGGAGAAACGGATCTGTTATATATATTTTTTCACATTTTTACCGGTCTGTGCATGACAGATTGCTGTATTTTTAATGCCGGATACCGCACTAATACATTTCAATGTAAATTAATGCCAACAGATCCGGAATTTTAGACAGAGATAATACCTCAGCATGCTGCAGTATTTCCTCCGTCCAGAACGCCGTTCAGTGACTGAACTAAAGACATCCTGAACGCTCTCCATTCAAAATGCATTAGGATAAAACTGATCAGTTCTTTTCCGGCATTGAGCCCATAGGACGGAACTCGGCGCCGGAAAAGATTAACACTAGTGTGAAAGTACCCTTACTCTGACATGGCTAAATACTGTATCTATGCAGGACCTCACCACTAGGGGGGTCCTTACCAGTTATGGGAAATAGACAGCTGCTGTAGACCCTGCTATTTCCCATGACTGGGGCAGGAATTCTAAGTCATGGGATTTAGTCACAACCATTAAACAGCGCCTAGTCTTTTCTCCGCACAATGGTTTGTTTAGGCCGCTCTCTGCACGTGTCATTGTCGCGCATTCTGCGGGAAAAGGCCGCCTCGCCACGCCCACGTTCGTCCCAGTTCCGCTGACGTCATTGGTCTGCGCCCAGCAGCTAGCCGCGCTTTCCTGTTGTCCACGTGATCGCTGTGTGCTAGGTCGGAGCTGCAAGCATGGCGGATCAGCGCGTGGTGCCCAGCGATCTCTTCCCTCACGTGCTGCGTTTTCTGCAGGACAACCAGTTCATAAATGCGGCTAAAGAGTTTAAGAAGGCCACCGGGGCGGTGAGTGATAGCCGGGGGAGCGCGACACCGCGTCGCTATTGGGGCAGGAGCTGGGGTCCCCATATTTTGCCACAGCCACGTATTGCCCCCCCCCCCCATTTCTTGGTCTAATATGGCGATATGTTGTGTAGATGTCATGATGTACATCACTATGCAGTACACTTGGGGAATGGGGTAATGTGCCCTTTAATAGCCTGGGTAAGGCCGTGTTCACATTTGCATTTGTCTACAACATACCCAGCATTGCATGTTGATGTGTACTAATTTAGCATTTATTCTAATGACTGTGTTGTACCAGTCCTTTTGTTATTCCATTTAGAAGTTAGAAATTACTAGCAATTTTACAATGAAGGTCCAGATGGGTGTTAGCATTTAGGGGAGGGGGACTTCACAGTCTGACATATTCCCATCAGTGCTGCCAGTTTAACTGCAGAGACTGCTAACACCCATTTGGACCTTCATTGCAAATGGCTAGTAATTTGTTCATAACTTCTAGAAGGAATAATGGAGGAAGGGCACAACATGAAATCATAGTAGCTTCAGATTTTTTTTTTTTCCAAATAGGATGCAAGTAGTTGCTAAAACAGACCTGTCAGGTGATGTTACAGGTCTTCTTTAAAGGGGTTGGTTATCTCTGCTGACCTTTTGCACATGGGGGGGCCTGTGGTGGAAATCATACTTGCCTGATCCCTGCTGCTGGGTTGCGGCTCATTTGCTCTGCCTAAATCAACAAAAAGTTGAGGTGGGTCATGTGGCGGACATGTCACCCTGCATCAAACCAGATGTTGATGTGGAGAGACCCTATGGGACTGTGAAGGTGACAGAACCCAGGAGCAGGGATCATCTTATGTACTATGTTATTTAAGTATGGTTCCCATGTTTTGAAGGGGGGGGGGGGGGGGCTTCAGAAAAGGTCGCCAGGGATGAACAACCCGTTTAAGAAATGTCATCCGTTACTGCAGAGTAAATTGACCTGTGGTGTAGATGTCAAATCGATATCCTGTCTCGGTTTCTTTGAAGGAGTTTTCCGGGACTTTAATACTGATGGCCTTTCCTCAGGATAGGTCATCAAATCAGATCGGCCGGGGTCTGACACCCGGCACCTCCACCAATCAGCTGTTTGAAGAGAAGGCAATACGCGTGGGAGCGCAGCCTTCCCTTCATTGTTTACCTGCTCGCCATCAACATCGCAGCAGTAAGTAGTGTAATTCCAAGCTGTCTCATTTACTTCAATGGGACGGCTCCTTTCTGTTCAAGTGTGTAGGAATGAGCCGTCCAATTGAACACTACTTGCTGCTGTGATGTCTATGGCGAGCAGGTAAACGAAGGGAAGGCAGCGAGAGTGTGGAGCCGGACCTCTTCAAACTTCTGGGTGTCGGACCCCGCCGATCTAATATTGATGACCTATCCCGACGCAGTAAGCACTCCTGGTCCGATGCCACAGAGGGTGATAGACAGCGCCCCCCATGGCTGTAGTATGGATCCCTTGGAGAGTTGTTATTGATTTTTTTTTATTTACTCTGCTTTTTTTTTCTTTGACAGAAGGATCAGGACGCTAGCCCGGCCTCGCTTCTTGAGATTTACAGTGATTGGATTAAGTGAGTTATGTTTTTTCTTTTGTCTATTTTTTTTTTTTTTTTTTTTTGACCAAAAGCTCCTGCACCTTACTTGAGTAATGTTACCCAGAATAGGGACAGACAACATAGTCACTTATGTACTAAAGCAAAATTGCTGTCAACTTTCAGCACACAGCGGGGAACAGTCTGGTTTATTCATAAGCCCCAGATAACCCAACCACTTTCTGATGATTGTTCTCTTCTCAATCATCTGCGGGGAGACAGGGTGTAAGAAGAAGGGTCCATTCACACGGCCGTATTTTCGGATCAGATGCTGACCTCCATTTCAATATGGCCGCAAAAGATGCGAATAGCACACTGTGTGCTATCCATATGTCCGCTATGCGGCTCCTCAGTAAAGATAGAACATGTCCTATTCTTGCATGTATGCATATTTGTACAGGATCAAGGAGGAAAAAAGTCTCTAATTGGAGACTTGGTGGTTCTGGAACAGCCCTACCATCTGTGTGTGCATGAGTCCTTAGAAGTCAACCTGATAAGACATTCCTAATGCTGTGGTACCTCTAGTATTTTAAATGTAGGGTCCCCTTCTGTCACGCCATTAAAAGCAGTTCATATATTATTTTTTTACTGTGTGTAAGTAAAGTTTTAAGGGAATAGATTTTTTTTTAAAGCTGCATGAAACATAATTCCAGGTCTCCAGATTCAAAGAAAAGGAAACACCCAGTCAATGGCCTGCCTGCTAAGAAATCTGCCAAGGAATCCAGCAGCGATGAGAGCTCCAGTGAAGATGAGGAACCACCTGCAAAGAAACAGGGTAAAATATGAGTGATGTGGTGAATTTCTTAAAGGGTTATCCAATAACAAGTATTACCATGCCATTAATAGGGGATTTCAAATAAAGTAGTATTGCAATGTACATGTAATAAAATGTGCATATATGTATGATGTACCTATAGAATTGAAAGGTTAAAGGGGTTGTCCAGGATTAGAAGTAGATGACTGCTTTATTCCAAAACCAGCTCCACGCCTGTCCATGAGTTGTGTGCTGGTTATGAAGCTCAGCTACAGTGGAGTGAATGGGGCTGAGCTGTAATACTACATAAAGCTTGTGGACAGATGTGGTGCTTTTTTTGTAGAAAGCAGCCATCTCTATCTAGTCCTGGACCACCCTTTTAATAAACACTTCCTATGATTTATATTTTAGCTGTTACAGCAGGCAAAAAGCCCATACCCAAAGTGCCTCCACCAAAGAAGGCCAAAAGCAGCAGTGAAGACTCCAGTGATGATTCTGACTCTGAAGAAGACACTAAGAAAGCTCCTCCAGTATGTTTACTGTTTTATTACATTCATTTTTGTGTTTTGATCGAAGCCTTTTTGGGCCTTCATCAGACGGTGATTTGGTCGGCAAGGCAAAACTGGAACAGAAACGCAGATAAAAGTATAATGGAACGATTTGCACCCTTCTGTGTTTTTGACCTGTTCCTTGTTTTAGCTTGAAAATGATGATTTTAAAATACAGATCAAATTTGCATTGTTGCAAATCTCCTTCCTGAGCCTTTTCCCTCTAGATGTGCACTCTTGACTGCCTAATTTCTGCCCCCACCCCACACACATTACCATACTTGTCTCCTTTCAGCAGAAAAAGACCACTCCTCAGGTGAAAGCAACAAATGTCAAAACACCACCTCAGAAGAAAGCAAAGGATTCCAGCTCTGACTCTAGTAGTTCTGAAGATGAAGCACCTAAGAAAAAGCCGCTACCTGTCATTAAGAAGTCCCCAGGTAGTAAACCCTTGTCTCTATTTCAAAGTAGAAAAGCTGATATAAGGCCTGCCTAAGGGTGCCCAAATGTTTGTTCGATTGATAGCTTTCACCCCTCCCACCTTCCAAATTCTTGCTGGTCTTGATTTAAGAAATAAACCCCTTCAGCTACCACGATTTTCCCATATGTCAGTTGCTGAGGGAATGTTTGGAGCAAGCTGTGAGGTAAGGCAGAGGAATGCAGCTCTCTGCCATCCAATTGGAATCCCCCTCAGTGAAATCGCGGGGCTCTTATCAGTTACCATGAGAGCCTGGTTACTGCTGAAGCTTCCCAGGTCTGTCATGCTAAGTTGTGCACAAGGCACAGCTTAGCAGGGAGCGCATTAAAATGCCAGTCACCCTAATAGATCTCTATTGACAAAACAATTAACGCTGGACATTGTGTCCTTGTCATGAAGAGTGCAAACAGCACTAAATAAGGAGGAGGTTGAGCTTCATGAGCATAGGCCATCAGAAGTGGAGGAGGACTCTGCTGAAGCCACAACCAAACTTGATGATCTGTTCCAGCTAGCTAACCGGCTAAGGCTACTTTCACACTAGCGTTCGGGGCTCCGCTTGTGAGTTCCGTTTGAAGGCTCTCACAAGCGGCCCCGAACGGATCCGTACAGCCCCAATGCATTCTGAGTGGATGCGGATCCGCTCAGAATGCATCAGTTTGGCCTCCGCTCCGCTCAGCAGGCGGACACCTGAACGCTGCTTGCAGCGTTTTCGTGTCCGCCTGGCCGTGCGGAGCCAAACGGATCCGTCCAGACTTACAATGCAAGTCAATGGGGACGGATCCGTTTGACGTTGACACAATATGGTGCAATTTCAAACGGATCCGTCCCCCATTGACTTTCAATGCAAAGTCAGGAGTCCCCATCAGATCGGAGTTTTCTCCGATCCGATGGTATATTTTAACTTGAAGCGTCCCCATCACCATGGGAACGCCTCTATGTTAGAATATACCATCGGATTTGAGTTACATCGTAAACCTCAGATCCGACAGTATATTCTAACACAGAGGCGTTCCCATGGTGATGGGGACGCTTCATGTTAGAATATACTGAGAACTGTGTACATTGCTGCCAGGCAGCAGGGGGCAGACCCCCCCCCCCCCCCTCCTCCTGTAATTAACTTATTGGTGGCCAGTGCGGGCCCCCCTCACTCCCCAGTATTAAATATTACCAGTGCGGCGGCCTCCCCCTCCCTCCCTCCCCAGTATTAAATATGACCAGTGCGGCCTCCCCCTCCCTCCCCAGTATTAAATATTACCAGTGCGGCGGCCTCCCCCGCCCTCCCCAGTATTAAATATTACCAGTGCGGCCCCCTCCCTCTATATTTATTGGTGGCCGGGCCAGTGCGGATTCCAAGTATTGTGAGCAGTGCGGCCTCCCCTCTCCCCCCTAATTAAAATCACCCCCCCCCCCATCATTGGTGGCAGCGGAGAGTACCGATCGGAGTCCCAGTTTAAATCGCTGGGGCTCCGATCGGTTACCATGGCAACCAAGACGCTATTGCAGTCTTGGCTGCCATGGTTACTTGGCAATAAATACAAGCATTATACTTACCTGAAGAGCTGCGATGTCTGACCGGCCGGGCGCTCCTCCTACTGGTAAGTGACAGGTCTTTAGCAATGCGCCGCACAGACCTTTCACTTACCAGTAGGAGGAGCTCCCGGCCGGTCAGACATCGCAGCTCTTCAGGTAAGTATAATGCTTGTATTTATTGCCAAGTAACCATGGCAGCCAAGACTGCAATAGCGTCTTGGTTGCCATGGTAACCGATCGGAGCCCCAGCGATTTAAACTGGGACTCCGATCGGTACTCTCCGCTGCCACCAATGATGGGGGGGGGGGGTGATTTTAATTAGGGGGGGAGAGGGGAGGCCGCACTGCTCACAATACTTGGAATCCGCACTGGCCCGGCCACCAATAAATATAGAGGGAGGGGGCCGCACGTGTCATATTTAATACTGGGGAGGGAGGGAGGGGGAGGCCGCCGCACTGGTCATATTTAATACTGGGGAGGGAGGGGGGGGCCGCACTGGCCACCAATAAGTTAAATACAGGAGGGGGGGGGGGTCTGCCCCCTGCTGCCTGGCAGCATCTGCCAGGCAGCAGGGGGCAGTCGTGTACACAGTTCTCAGTATATTCTAACATGAAGCGTCCCCATCACCATGGGAACGCTTCTGTGTTTAGAATATACTGTCGGATCTGAGTTTTCCGAAGTGAAAAATCAGATCTGAAATAAACAGTTATGCAAACGGATCCGTTCTGAACGGATGCAAGCGTTTGCATTATAGGAGCGGATCCGTCTGTGCAGACACCAGACGGATCCGCTCCTAACGCAAGTGTGAAAGTAGCCTTAGTGACCGGGTTGATGACCTGGAGAATAGGTCTCGTGGAAGCAACTTGAGATTTGTAGGAGTGCCTGAATCAGTGCTGCAGAAAGATCTCAATCTGCCATTTGTTTGAATATGAACGGCCCCAGACCCTGGGTCTATCGGATAGGAGGAAAGTGGAGAGAGCACACAGTGGGGCCCCCGAGAACTACCTACAAATATAAATGGAAAAGGCAAGTAATCTGCAAGTACTTGGACTAGTCAGATAAGGAAGGCATACTAAGAGCTTATAGAGTGTGGCGGGAACCCCTGATCTTGAAAGGAGTCAGTGCTACTGTTTTCTGATGACTACTCGTTGGAGGTCACAAGAAAGCACAGAGCTTATAGTGTTGTTTACTCGGGATTGCATAAGAAAGGGATTAGATTTCAACTCTATTATCCTGCCAAATTGAAAATCTGGCAGCAGATTAAAATCCCCAAAAGGCTGTCAGCCACAGGGAAGGGGGCGTGGTTACCATGACTTGGAGCAAGGAGGCCGCTGCCTCCTTGACTTGAAGCATGTGTGGAGAAGCGCGCCAGCAGGGAATAAAACAATGTTTTCAGTACTTTTGCTGCATCTGCCTTCAGAAAGAAAGGCATCATCAGAAACACACTGCTGGCAGCTTGGGATGGTTTTGGGGGGTGACAGGTTCCCTTTAAAAGTGATATGAAGCTTGCCTGCGGCGTAATTGGAGAAAAATATCCATGGGGTTCTAGTAAACAGAGACTCTACTTGGAAGGTCACATGGACACCTTTTTAGGTTCCGATTAAGGCTGTAACATTTGTCGCTTCACTACTAAGGTGAATACCAGAAAAAAGGAAGTCGTGTCTAGAGATATGTCTGTTTGTTTTTGTTTTCTCGTGTCACTGTGGCATGTCATGGGTACTGAGTTACAGGGGAGTTGCTGCGCTGGGAGGCAATGCCTTGCTGATAGGCGGCTCTTGTCTAGAGCTTTGCTTAGTGCACATGTTAGAACGGGGCATGGATCTTCCTGCAGGGGTAAACTATGAGAATTCTCTTGGAATGTTAAGCGGTTGCACTCCTCGAACAAGCAAATGAATGTCTTAACACCTTAAAAGGTTAAAGGCAGATGTTGCGCTTCTGCAGGGGACCCATCATCCGTAGGAAGACTGCAATAGAATGGAGAAGATGTGGGTTGGATCAGTATATGGTTTAGCGGTAGATAGAAAGGCGGGGGTACTGATACTCATAGGACGACACCTTTCTCATGTTGTACACTCAATGGAGGCAGATGATGCAGGGAGGATGGTGCGGATACATATTTTGGGGCCTACTGGGGATTTTAGTTTATATAATGTATATGCTGCAAATCAATGCCAGAAACAATTTATAGATTCTCTATGCCCCAGAATACTACAGGACATGCACCAGGCCAAAATAGTCGGCGGAGACTTTAATCTAGTTATGAATGCGCAGGAAGATAGAAGGCATGACTGAACTAAGGGTAATCAGAATGGTTTAGCAGACTCTGTAACTGCACTGTCCCTAAGAGATAGCTGGCGATTACACCCTCCCCAGGGATGGGAATTTACACATTACTCGCATGCACATAATACTTGGTACCGCATAGTCTATGTATTCTGGTCTCCAGTGGCTCTCCAGAGAGTAGCAGCTATAGCTATTGGTGATATGGTCGTATCGAACCACGCTGCTCTGCTTCTCGACCTTGAAGTTTAGCACCCTAGAGGTGGAGATTCCAAATTATCTGTTGCAAGATGAGGACTTTATAAAGATAATGCAAGGGTGGTGGATTGAATATGTAGCTTGTAACAGGGAATATATTCACTCACCCGCACTGTTTTGAGAAACCGCAAAAGCTGTCCCCAGGGCTCCAGGTGGCTACAAAAACTGTCGACAATGCGCCTTAAAATTTGCAGATGGTGACAAGACTTTTTAGTCTTGTCGCCATTTGCGACTGGACCGCTGGGTTGCTTCGCAGCTTAGTGTCAGTTAAAGAACATGGCACGCGCCATGTTCTGCCACCAATGGGGAGATAGCTTAATTGCTGCAGATCGCATGCCCTGTTATTGAGGCCGGGTCTGTGATACCGCTGCCGACACTTGTATAAATGAGTTAGAGGACCTTTCACGGGGCCAAAGAATATGAACTAAGTAGCAGGCTACATAGAGCGGTGCCCAGGGATTTAAGTGCACTTACTATTATTCCTGGGCGCCGCTCTGTTCGCCTGCTGTGGCCCCCGGTATTTTCAACATTCAGAGCAAGGAGGAGACGCCAGTGTCTCTCCTTTGCTGTCAGGGAGAAGGAGAGGCGCACCCTCCCCCCTATTGTTATATCGTGGCCACAGGGTCCCCTCTCCTCCATTGGTGGCAGTGGCAGATTACACTGCTGGTGCTCCGATCGGTTACCATGGCAGCCAGGACACCACTGAAGCTCTGGCTGCCATGGTAATCTTGTTGCACTATGCACAGGGCAGCAGGGAGAGTGTCAAGTCCTAGTCACCCTAATACAGGTCTAGCGGGGTGAATAGGACAAGGGATGAAAAAATCCAGGGGGGAAATGGTTATTAAATAAAAAGTTAAAAAAAAACCCCACCAAAATACTAAGTTTAATTGTCTCCTTTCCCAATTTTACATATAAAATTTACAAACAATGAGTGCTCAGATAGTCCCAGTACTCACCACACTATTCATTTCCATTCAGGGAACTGACCATCTGACCACATAAATAAAGCCTTCATTACTGTAATACACAAGGAGGGGAAGGATCCTGAAGACCCATCCTCGTATAGGCCAATCTCACTGATAAATCAGGATCTGAAAATATTTCCAGATTACTAGCCAATAGGCTAGCCGATATTCTAACCACGCTGGTCTCCTCTAGACAGGTGGGTTTTGTTAAGGGTAGATCGGCAATCCCTAATATTCACAAGGTACTGCTGGCGCTGTCGATCGCAAGATCAACGGGCTATCTAGGGAGAAACTCGGCTATTGTAACATTAGATGCCGAAAAGGCATTTGATAATGTCAGTTGGAAATGGCTAGCTCTGATCTTGGATGCCATGGGTTTTAAATGTCTATTCCAAATCTTTCTTAAAGAATTATACATGAACCCTAAGGCTAGGATATGTACTGCAGGGTGTCTATCTTAACTTTTCCCTTATAGAAGGGTGCCAGACAAGGATGCACTATGTCCCTATTGCTGTTTGATCTGTCAGTAGAGCCGCTGGCCAGATACCCGGACTTGTCAGATATCTTTGAAGGACTGGCAGTGGGTAAGCAGACAATGAGGCTAGCACGATTTGCTGATATAGTATTATTCATGGCGGACCCTATTAAGGATATGGCAAAAGTGATGCACGCATTAATGGCCTTTTGGGTCTTTTTCAGGATTCCGAATCAATTATACAAAAAGTTAAGTACTTTTCATGCAGTGTAAACACCTTGGGGGACAAGTCCCAGATGTGTAGGGAATACTAGTAGCTAGTTTGTATATCACTTATCTTGGAATAAAAATAGGAAATACCTTGGAGTCGATATATAGACTAAATTTTTCTCCATTGATTGCCAAAATTCAGCGAGAACCTCCCATTATCATTAATGAGGCGCAATCATCTAATCAAAATGATGTCTGTGTCCAAATTGTTATAACCCCTACAGACTATTCCTTTATTGTTGAAGCATACTGATATCAATAAGTTAACAAAAGCCTTTACAGTGTTTCTTTGACATTGTGTAATTTAATTCTGGGACGTTTTCAAACTTATGGCTTCAAGGGAGCAGTGTGGGATAGCCTTTCCAGACATTAGAGTGTACAACTTGGCGTGTATGGCTAGACATAAACAGATTGGATTAATGGGACCGGTCATTGCTGTGTTTTGTCCTTGAAAGAGGTTTCTGTGTTCCTTGGTGGCGCTCTTGCATGCTAGGTTGCAGTGCAGTCTATACTTGTAAAAGATACTATAGCAGGGCTGGCCAACCTGTGGCTCTCCAGCTGTTGTAAAACTGCAACTGCCACCATGCTCTGCTGTAGGCTGCTAGCTATAGGCAATGTGGGCATGCTGGGAGTTGTAGTTTTGCAACAGCTGGAGAGCCTCAGGTTGGCCATCCCTGTACTATAGCAACGTGGAGTATACTGAGGAGACTGTACTGGTTATATTATAGAATATCTAAACATCTTCCGCTGTGGAATAATCCGGAGTTCATGCAGGGACATACCAATAGCCTCTTTGCAGAGTAGAAATCTAAAAGGATCACACAAGTCAGACATCTGCTTCATGACTTAGAACCCAGGTGGCTCTGTGGTGAGGAGCTGATAGCTAAATTTACTTTACGCCCCTTCCAGAATATTCAAATTGCCCAGGTTAATGCAGCTATAACATCGAATCTAGTAGTAGTGCACAAATTCTGGAACTGGGAGGGGGTAAGGTGTCAGTCCCTTCTATTTATAATAGAATGCAAAAGGAAAGAACCCAAAGTGAAAGGCAGTGGGAATTCAAAAATTGGGCTGAACAAAGAGATGGGAATATAGTTCAGAAAATACAAAAATGATGGATGCGAGTAGGAAGTCATATTCTAAATGAAGCTTGGAGAGATACTCTATTACAAATTATAAACAGAGCCATCTTTGGTTTTAATATACCCGCACATCCAGATAAATCTGACGGTATAACAAGTTGCCCTAAATGTGGCAAAAGTTACACCGACCAATATCATGGGCTCTGGAAATGCCTGAAGAGCAATCGGCTCTGGGAGGGGGTGGCGAGGATGGTTGGAGAGATATGGGGGCAATTACTCCCCTAACTTTTTCTATTTCATTTTGAGGAGGGTGAGGGATCGGGGAGGTCTCTGCCCCGTCTGTTCCGCTCGAGCTGCATGGTGACCAAAAGATGTACCGTATATTGCAGAGGTGGCTGCAAACGGAGATGCCTACAATATCCACTATTGTGGAACAACTAAAAATGTTGCATATTAAGCGCTCAGATACAATGCGATCCAAAGATAGACGTACAAAGAGGCTTTTTCAGAAATTGAGATGTTTTATTGCTACATATGTCACTCAGAAATACAACATATAATGCAGCCTTTCTCTTTGATACAGTGGTATCTGGTGGAGCAGATGAGGGGGAGATTGGGTTTTTCCTATAGGATATTGATATCTGAAATGGGCAGAGATTACTGAAAAGGATGCCCCCTAGTGGGTAATTGGATGAGCAATTGCACGACTATTCTGGTGGTGGGGGTGGAATGATCTTGCAATTCATGTCTTTTCTTTTTCCCTTTTTCACTTGATTTTTAAGCTGACTTTTGACTATTGGTGCTCTATTGATGTGCTGAAGTGTAATATGTGACATTGTTTAGTGACTCTGTTTTGGATTCTGTATATCCTATTTCTCAGTGATAATGTTTTAGGGTCTGCCCTGATATGTAATTAATAATACAATAAGAAATAAAATTAAAATATTTTTCCTGCTCAGTGTAAACGGTAACACCCCCTAAACCCCCCCCCCCCCCCCCCCAAAAAAAAGAGGAATAAAATAGCTCATCAAAAAGTTGTATGCACGGCAAAAATTGTACCAATAAACCATTCATGGAACCAGCATGCTCCATTCATTTCTGTGGAGTTCTGAGAACAGCCAAGGAAGTGTGCCTCTTGGCAGTTGTAGTTTTAACCACAGCTTGAGTGCCAGAGGTTAGCCATCACAGGGATAGATCATCGGTTAGAAAGTCTTGGAAAATCCCTTTAAAATGAAACAGTTGTTGAATGTGATGGGCAGGTTGCTTCCACAGGAAGAGCTGGTAAGGTTGGTGAGGGGCAGAGTCTCACTACACACATTGCCGGCACCTGCCTTCATTTTACATTGTCGAGCTTTGCTGCCAGGACGCTCAGCCATGACGGCATATCGTACACAGGATCACATCGTTACTGTGCAAGTTCCTGCTCTACAGTAGATGGTAATGGAGATATGTAAGCGTAGCGAGCACTCCCCCATACACACACTCGCATCTCTGCAAGTGGAGGCATCTCCTACTCACATTTTTAGTTTGTGTTGCGGAGTCCATTTTCAATCATACCTGAAGAACTCTTTTAAGACCCCTCTAGAAGACCATTCGTAAATTGTGTGGTCATCTCAAAGATGCGTTTCACTGAATTTATCTTGTACTGAAGTTGGTTACAGCCTGCTTTAGTCACTCCTAACTGCTTTCTTCTGTTCTTATTATACAGTGGATTAATAAATTACTGACCATATGTTTTCATTTTTAGCAGCAGCAAAGACCACTCCAGTAGCAAAGCCTGCTGCAAAAGCTAGAAAATCTGACACTAGCAGTAGCGAAGAGTCAGAAGATAGCACACCAGCAAAGGTAAAGTGCTAGGAGTGAAATGGTATTACACATGACTGTAACTTACCTGTTATCAGCTATATTGAGGAGATTTTTTACGCTATACAGACAGCAGCTACCAAGACTCCGCCGGCCAAGTCCCCTGCAGCTGTCAAACCTCCAGTTAAGAAGGTAGCCAAGGGTAAGGATGTCTCTAGCAGTGAAGACTCATCTGATAGCTCTGAGGATGAAGCCCCAGCTGCAAAGGCTAAACCAAAGCCAGGTAAAAGATCTTCAGTTCCATGAGTCGAGGATTTTAATACTGTTGGCCTATCCTTGGGTTTCACCTCAGTGGAAGCAGCGCCTCAGTAACCAGCTCAGTCACTGGAAGTACTGCAGTATAGTTGATTGGCAGGGGTGCAGGGTCTCTGCTCCCTGCCGATCAGATATTGGTAGCTTATCCTGAGAATAGGCCATCATTAAAATCCTTTACAATTGGTCCAACAATGCTTGACTGTGCAGCACCCTCCAGCTGGCCTTAGTTTTGTGCTGTGTATCCAAAACTGTATGCAGTTATAATATTTCTAACTTTTTTCCTTTGCACTTGTTTTGTGTGGCCCAGGGGTGACTGTTTTATTTTGGATCTGGATGGACACAAATTAGGTTGCATGCTAACTATTGTTACAGACCCACCGGCACAAAGCCTCCATAGTAGATTCTGTTATGTATTACAGGTAAAATATCGCTGCTTGCAGCGCCTATGTACCCATCAAGACAACATACATCTTATTAGAACCCGTCCAACCTTATAATAAGTCAGTTAGATCAATCCAACAATCTATCCTCCATAATGGTTCTGTGAACAGAGACTTCAGGACACTGATACATGAAGGGGAATGCATCATTTTTGTGTACTGGTTCCCTGGCAAGCAAGTGGTCTGTCTTGCTTTAAAAAATGTTTTACTTTTTGCACATTTGCATCACCTTCACCAAATGTATGTTGGAAAAATTAGACCAGGAATTTACTCCAGGACTCCTGACGATGCACCAGAGTTATTACCTCTTAATAATTAAGACCCATCGTACTCTAGCGGGTCTGCAACTAAGACTAGTGTGAAACTCCAGTCTTAGACGGGTTGTCTGGTTTCAGGAGGAAACTGAACAACACAGAGGTTCTTCCTGCAAGATAACAGTGAGAATTACTTATGTGGCAGATCCAGCGGCACTGCTCAACTGCTGTCCGGGATCTGTTTGCCCCACTGCACGTTGTTAACATTACATCACCGTTGCAGCTGGGAAAACAACTCCCACCTTAGAGCAATGGCGAAGGGACACGGGATCTGCCAGGTATGTAAGGATCTTTTTATTTAATTTTTATTGTAGTCTGATCCTCTGCGTTGTATGGTTGGCTCCTAAAACCGGACACCCCCTTTAATGCATTCCTGCCAAGGTCTTCATTTACACCAGAATAAAATCTGACCAAGAAATTTTATCAGAATATTTAAATTCTGGATCTCATGTCTGTTCATATGGTTGGCACGTAATCTGTATATTTTAGTGCATTAGGTTGGATTATTTGGTGCCAGTGCTATACTGACCTTATTTTTGCTCTATCCATTTAAGGTGTGTATAGTGCTGTCCCCCCACCAACAGTAGGTGGAAAAGGTACGCCAAAGGCAAATGCTAAAAAAGCAGAAAGCAGCAGTGACTCTTCAGATGGTGATGAGAAGGAACCGCCAGCAAAAAAAGGTACGGTACTTTCTTTTGGAATTGCTGATTGAATATAAATTGCCAGTATGTGTTGTGTGTATGTGTATGTATGTATGTGTGTGTGTGTATATATATATATATATATATATATATATATATATATATATATATATATATATATATATATATATATATATATATATATCCGGAAAAACGAGAGGCACTCCAATGATAAAGAAATAGTGAACCTTTATTCACCCAGGTGCAACGTTTCGGCTCTGCTATTGAGCCTTTCTCAAGCATGCTTGAGAAAGGCTCAATAGCAGAGCCAAAACGTTGCACCTGGGTGAATAAAGGTTCACTATTTCTTTATCATTGGAGTGCCTCTCGTTTTTCCGGATTTACTTAACGGGGTAAGAAGCCTATTCCCCTTGGGACGTGCACCCTACCTTTTGTAATTTTAAGCACCAGTGCCGCCATTTTTTCTTCAACTATATATATATATATATATATATATATATATATATATATATATATAATCTCTCGTACCATTTAGACGTCAGACAGGGGCCAGGAAGCTGATTTCCCCCACCCCAATTGGAATTTATTTTTTATTTTTTTGTGAACAGCTTTATACCTAACTTGTTTACCTGGAATGGCCCATAAAAACACCTGTTTGTTTTAGTGGTGTAATGGACTCGCATGTTTTTAATAAAATGGTCAGATTTATAAAAGGTGGTTGGGGCTTGTTTTTGTGTTCATTAGTTTTGCATATCTTTTGTCTTGTAGGAAAGACCACTCCGAGTAAGTCTCCTGCGCAGCCTCCAAAACCTGTGGCAAAAAAGGCAAAAGAGTCATCAAGTGATGCAGGTTAGTACTATACACTAATGGGGTTTTCCAGAGCTTTAATGAAACGTTCTTTCAGAAGAGTGGTTCAGCTGTACTTAAAGAGGACCTTTCACTCGTATGCAAACTAAAAACTATCTGTGGGCAGAGCGGCGCCCAGGGGTCCCCCTGCACTTACTAGTATGCCTGGGCACTGCTCCGTTCGCCCGGTATAGGCTCCGGTGTCTCAGCTCCGTCTGTTGTCCTGGACTGATTTTTTTTGGTAGGAGGCGTTTCCCTTGCTGCAGCACTGGCCAATCGCAGCGCACAGCTCATAGCCAGTCTGAGTGCTCAAGTGACCGATCCGACTGACTGTGGGCGCTTCTGCTGAAGTCCCGACCAGATGTAGTCCTGTTTCTCTGTTCAGCTGCCTATTGTACATGAAGATGCAAGAGCACATCTGGTCAGGACCTCTGCAGCCAGTCAGATGGTGACGTGATCATAGTTGATGTCGCAGAAGGGCAAGTACAGCTTAAATTCCTTTCTTTCCACAGGTTGGCTGAAAGAAAAAAACGTAGGTAAAGCCGCAGAGTTCCCCTTCTAAAGAATCTCTCACAAATGCACTTAACCCAGGACCTATGGGTTGTAGGGCTAGCTCAGCTGAATTTATTGATACCTTTGCACTTTGGCCCCTTTCACACACACCTTAAGGATTTACTTAGGATGCATTTAGTAAAACTTGCACAAACAGTTTTGGCTGCGATTGCGTTTAGTGTTTCAGTTTTTTCTACGTGGGTGCCATCAGCGGAAAAACGTATTGCATCCAAGTTACATTCGGATGCAATGAGTTTTTCACTGAAGCCTCATTCAGAACCCATTCAACTCTACGCTCACATGCCCTAATAGAGTATATAGCTATGGATTGTCTTCCTGAAACAACCCCTTGCAACTATTTGATAGCATAAAGAGACCTAGGTTACCGTATGGTCTTTATCATTTATAAAATCTTTGTTAGTATGCAAAACACTAAATTCACTGGGAAAGATATACTAAGACTGGTGTTACATATGCCAGACTTAGTGAAAAGCCTGTTAGCGCAATGTTTAAAGGGAACCTGTCACTGGAATTTTGTGTATAGAGCTGAGGACATGGGTTGCTAAATGGCCACTAGCACATCTACAATACCCAGTCCCCATAGCTCTGTGTGCTTTTATTGTGTAAAAAACAAAACAAAAAACTATTTGATACATATGCAAATTACCCTGAGATGAGACCTGTCCCTGACTCATCTCATGTACAGGACTCATCTCGGGTTAATTTCCATATGCATCAAATCGTGTTTTTTTTTTTTTTTTTTTATACAATAAAAGCACAGAGCTTTGGGGACTGGGTATTGCGGATGTGCTAGCGGCCATCTAGGAACCCATGTCCTCAGCTCTATACCTCAAATCCTGGTGACAGGTTTCCTTTAAGGCACATCTACTGGCAGTCCGTGCACCAGAAATTCAAATCAACACTATCTATGACCTGGTGTAGACGTGAGCTATGATTTACGCCATTTTCTGGTTTAATGTATGGCAACATTTTGTTTTGTAACGAGAACAAGCTGATACATTTGTGAATATTTCCTCTGTTTATGGTGCTGATTGTGTAAAATAAGCTATAATAGATCTTCATGACTGCATACTTGACTGGCCCTGACTATTCAGATATTAATGTCATTAGCAGATAGTTGATTTGGGTGGTTATTCTTTTTGTTTTAGTTGCATATTTTTAATATAATCAAGTATTTAGGATTTTAATTTCATTTACTTCGCTTAGATTCAAGTGACGAAGATGAGAAAAAGTCGACTAAACCAGTACCAAAAAGTACTGCTGTTAAGAATTCCACCCCATCGTCCCAGAAAAGTACACCAGTAAAGCCTGCCCAGGCCAAGAAGGACTCCAGCTCTTCTGATAGCTCTGGTGATTGTTGAAAAAAATTATTTGGTTGTTATGTTGTGTATAATCGGTGTAGTTTTCTTTAAAGGGGTTATCCCATATCAAATGTAAAAAAATTTGAAGCACACATAATCTAGTACATTTCAAGATCTGTTTAAGAAAGCTAGAACCAGCCCTGGACCTCATGTGGATCCAGAGCTCTCCACATTCATTGCTCCCAGTTCTGCTAGATTTATTCCAAAATGGCGGCATGTCTTTTCTCTGAGGGCCTCTGCTGTGTGCTGCAGTTGAAGGATGGAACGGAGCATGTGCTTCTGTCTCGGAGCAGGACAAAGAAATTAGAAAGAGCAAGCAGCAGGTGGCACTATACATATACAGATTTAATTAAATAACTTAGTAGCTATAGTAAATTTTTGATGACATGCAATTACAAAAATATTCAGATCCAGGCGCTGGTTTAAGAACTGTTGAATCTTATTTGTGGGACAACCTCTCTAAGCTACTCCCCTATATTTTAGGAATTTGTACATCCTTTTGAACTGGTTGTAGGAATTTGGCATGCTGCTTTGATTTTTAGTTGTATGAGCCACATGATTCTAATCGTATAGAATTCTTATGAAGGGGTTTTAACTTGGTACCATGCTGCTGTTTTATTTCTAGCCTACATATGATTTGTAACATAAGAGCATTTACTTGCTCTAATGCTCCTCCTTGCAGCGCCCCCATCGCGCAGCGCAAGGATTGTGCTGGTGACTTGCCGGGCTTCTCATCACTATGGTAAGCTGAGACTTGGTGTTCTCTAGCACTGCAGAAGGCAGTTTTGGGTGCGCATACTATGCAAAGTAGCGCGAGAGAACACCTATCTGTGCCGGTGACAAGGGATAAGCAAATCGACTTCGGATGAAACATCCAATGCCAATTTGCATTAATCTTTGTTTGAATACTCTACGGAGCTAGCACACAGTATTAGAATGTATTGGCTCCTATTAAAGATGAGCGAATTTCATGTGTTGACATTCGTTCACTGCTTCGTTTGGTGGTAAAAGCAGAATTGTGTTGTGGATTCCGTTACCACTAACCAGAACCAATTCTATGATCAAATGCATAACGGAAACTGGACGGATCCGTTATGCAGCCCATAGACTTCTATTATGACGGAATGAATAAGGGAATGCCGCTAAAGGCATTCCGTCATAGAATTGAGTTATGGTCCGTGGTAACGGAATCCATAACACAATTCTGCTTTTACCACCAAACGAAGCGTGAACAAATTTCATAAAATGAAATTTGTTTGTTACTCCTATGAACTGAAGTTATCAATTTCTACTGTAATAAACCATTTCCCGAACTCTGGTTCTGGTTTCGAAATAGATTTTTGAAGTTATTATGCCAAGTCTAATAAGCCTTTGAGAAGTAATGACTTCGGCTCATAGGAGCCAATACATTCTAATACTGTACGAAGCGCTTGCTCCGTACAGTATTCAGATGAAGTATTATGTGAAGTGACTTTGGATGTTACATTCGCTCATCCCTACTGGTGACGTTACTGGGCTCGGTGCTTGGTGGAAGTCTCAGCTTACCATGGTGATGAGAAGCCCGGTACGTCACCGGCACAATGAAAACACATCCTTGCACTGCACAACTGCTGCGTGACAAGGGGGAGCATTGGAGCAAGGAAATGCTCATATATGCTCCACTCATGTAGGCTAGAAATAAAGAGCAGCATATTACCAAGATCAGCCCTGAACCCAGAAAACCCCTTTAACCTCTACCATGATTTCCTACTTTTATTAGTGAAATCTAGTCTGAGATATGTCTGTGCTGTGATGCCAACTTGACATACTATAAAGCCCTGGAGATTCTGCTCTGGTTCAGTGTTGTGTAGCAGCACTTAGGGTACTTTCACACTTGCGTTTTTCTTTTCCGGCATAGAGTTCCGTCACAGGGGCTCTATACCGGAAAAGAACTGATCAGTTTTATCCCCATGCATTCTGAATGGAGAGCAATCCGTTCAGTTTGCATCAGGATGTCTTCAGTTCAGTCGTTTTGACTGATCAGGCAAAAGAGAAAACCGCAGCATGCTACGGTTTTATCTCCGGCGAAAAAAACTGAAGACGGATCCGGCATTTTTTCCCATAGGGATGTATTAGTGCCGGATCCGGCGTTCCGTTATGCGCATGCGCAGACTGAAAAAAAGGTGAAAAAAATAAATGCCGGATCTGTTTTGCCGGATGACACTGGAACGACGGATCCGGCATTTCAATGCATTTTTTCGACTTATCAGGCATTTTTAAGACTGATCAGGATCCTGATCAGTCTTACTAATGCCATCAGTTAGCATACATTTTGCCTGATCCGGCAGGCAGTTCCAGCGACGGAACTGCTTGCCCGATCTCTCTGCCGCAAGTGTGAAAGTAGCCTTATATTGATGCCCATAGCTGCACTTGTAACATTAGAAAGATGAAAATAAAGACCATAAACACAGGGTAGGTTGTATGTTACATGTTTAACTCTTTATAAACAGACTCAAGTGATGAAGATGAGAAGGCTAAGCCTGCTGTGAAAACTCCACCTGCAAAGCCTGCTGCAAAGGTGACCCCTGCAAAGCCTGCTGCAAAGGTGACCCCTGCAAAAGCGGCGGCAGCCAAAAAGGATTCAAGCTCCTCTGACAGCTCAGGTGAGATGGCTGCTATGGCAGTTTTGAAATGTCTCATGCACACAACTGTACAGAACCACACAGCATCCATGTATTGACATTGAGACCCTGTTGATGGATGTGTTTTATCCAGAAGCAATGCACCTAAGGGAGAGTACCTCCATGCACACAGTATTCGATGGTGTATGCAACTGTCTTTCCGATGTTTTTTTTTTTTTGTAAGGGATTCTGTCATCTTGTTTTAGCCTATAGCGCTGCGGACATGCACGGCTAGATCGCTGCCAGCATGTCCGCAATATACTTGTCCCATATCTGTGTGGTTTTATTGTGTTTAAAAAATGATTTTATAGATATGTAAATCAGCCTGCTAAGGAGCCCAAGGGGCTGTACTAACCGTTCTGGAGCCCAGCCGCGCACCCTGTGAAGGAGCCCAGCACCGCCTGTATCCAGGAATCTCCTCCTTGCTCACAGTTAGATCGCCGTAATCTCGCGATGCACAGTGAGTGTCCCTTCCCTGTGCTGGCATCAGCCTCAGGGAAGGAACTGCGCATGTGCGAGCTCGCACATTGCGGGATTACGGCGATCTAACTTTGTAGGCAAGGAGGAGATTTGGAGGACACAGGCGGTGCTGGGCTCCAAGAAGGTTAGTACAGCTCCTTACCAGGCTCATTTACATATCTATAAAATAATGTTTTAAACAATAAAAGCACACAGAGATACAGGACCAGTATATTGCAGATATACTAGCAGCGATCTAGCCGTGCATGTCCGCAGCTCTATAGGCTAAAACGAGGTGACAGAATCCCTCTAAGTTAGGATTGCATTACAGCAAATCTACAAGATTATTGGATTCAGCCAGATTACTGTGAAGTATGCCTCGAAATATTTTTTCTCGCCCAATTCCTTGGGGGACACAGAAACTCTTGGGTATAGCTAATCTCCATAGGAGGCGTGACACTAAGTAAAAGACTGTTAAGCCCCTCCTCCAGCAGCTATACCCTCAGCCTGGAGAGAGAGACTTCCAGTTTTTTGCTTAGTGTCAAGGAGGCAAGACACTCTCTGCACTGCAGAGTTGTCTTTGAGAAGATTTTAATTTTTTACTTTATTTTATTTTTTTCACTTGATTTTTATTTTATTTTTTTCCACAGGGACAACAGAGTCGCAGTAGACTTCTCTGTTTTCCCGGGGTTGAGCTGCGCCAGGGCCGGTTATCCGCCCTGCTGCCTCCCCCACAGAAGAAAAGGAGGACCAGGGCAGCTCATGCTCCCCTGCATCCCGCCAGCACTGGGTCGCCCACCTGCAAGCCCCTCTCCAGCTACTGTCACTTCTGTGCCAGTGGCTGAAGGGGCGTCCCCAGCTGGATGGACAAGAGGGTGAAGACATCGCATGGTGAGGTGGCTAGTGCAGCCATTCCCTTCCCCCCCCTCCCTCCCTCCTTCCTTGTGACTTCTTCCCCTCCGTTCCGTCTGTGCTCCCCCGTTTTCTGCTGGCCTCGTTGCTCCGATTTCTGGGGCGGCCTGACGCCCTGTCAGTACTGAGCGGCGCTCATGGGGGAGGGTTGTTAGGAGCGGCCGGGTCTTTGCGACCGCCGTTCGCGCAGGGCCGTTGTTCTTACAGGCCCCTGTCCTCCTTTCGGCTCCTACCTTTCGCTTCCGCTGCGGCGTGGGACATGTGGTGGTTTGGATGCGGGATTGAATCGCGCGCGCGAAATTGTGTTCGGCGGGGGGCGGAGTTTCGTTGCCGCGTCCTGCTGGTCTTCAGTCAGGGGCCGGACGTCCTTCTTCCCGCGCCTCACTAGTCCCGCCTCCTCTCGTGCCTGCGTGCTTCTGTGATCCTCACTGCAGAACGGACCATTGCTTTGCCGCCGCTGTTCTTCTGCTGCTGCCGCTGCCGTTCTGCTCCTCTGTGACCTGGTAGGACTGTTGACCCTTTCCTCCACTGCAGCCCCCTGGCCTAGACGCAGTTTTTTCCTACCAACATGTCTGACCCCTTAGTGCCTGTGGGACCTTGGTATCATACCTGCACCGCATGTAAGGCGCCCCTTCCTCAAGGGCAGTCTGACCCGCATTGTTCGCTTTGCAAAGACCCATCGCAGGGTCCGCCGTCTGTTGTGTCACCCCCTGGCCTGTTGGATCCCCCTGACTGGGCTAGATCCCTCTCCCAGGCTGTGGTTAGTCTCACTAGCGTTGTGGGCCGACTTGCAGATGTGTTGCCCTTGTCGCAGCCGGATGATTCCCCTGCTGGGCCCTCCGGGTCCGCTGTCTTAGCCGTCCCGTCTGAGTCTCTCTCTGCAGGCGACTCCTCCAGAGCCCGTCAATCCCAGAAGCGGTCAAGGGCGGATCACCGGTCATCCTCGGATGCTTCGGTATCCCCCCCAAGGGTGCGTTCTCAGTCGGGTCCTTCCTCATTGCAGGATTTGCCCTCTGAAGGGGAGCTGGTTGATTCCGATTGGGATATGGATTCGGCACTGCCTTCAAAGCTGGCTTCCGCCGTGGGCCATCTTATAAGCAATATCCGTGATACCTTTAAGATTCACGATGATCCTCCTGATCCTGAAAAAACCAGTGTTTCCTTTTTTCGCCAGAAGCAGGCGTCTGCGGTTTTTCCCCTCCATGCTGACTTTTCGTCAGTGGTTTCTAAGGCCTGGGCCCGTCCTGATGCACGTTTTACCCCGCCGAAAAAGTTAGATGTTTGTTATCCGTTCCCGGCGGATTGCATTGCAAACTGGGCGTCACCTCCTAAGGTCGACCCCCCCCCCCTGTGGCCCGTTTGTCCAAGAGCACGGCTATTCCCGTCGCAGATGGTTCTTCCTTACAATCCACTGAGGATCGCCGTATAGAGGCCCTTACAAAGGGTATCTTTTCGGCCTCCGGGTCCGCTCTTAGGCCAGTCTTTGCCTCCGCTTGGGCTGGAAAAGCGGTTTCAGAGTGGGCGTCTCAGCTGGATCTGGAGCTTGAATCCGACGTCCCTATACAAGACCTCCGTGCTCTGGCTCAACTTATCGTTCAGGCTGGAAAATTTGTATGTGAAGCATCCCTGGATGCGGGGGCTCTCATTGCCCGTTCTTCTGCCCTGGCCGTTTCGGCTAGGAGGGAGCTTTGGTTAAAGGTTTGGTCGGCGGACGCCGCGTCAAAGCGGTCTCTTACTAGCCTTCCCTTCTCTGGTTCTCGTTTGTTCGGGACCCGTTTGGATGAAATCATCTCTGAAGCCACGGGGGGGAAGAGTACCCTTCTTCCCCAATCTAAGGCTAGGAGCTCCACTCGTGGTCGTCCCACCTTCTCCCGCTTCAGGTCTTCTCGTAGGGCTCCCGCTCCTCGCACCGCTTCGGGTCCATCCGCTAACCCTGTCCAGGACAGGCGTAAAAAACCCTTTTTTCGGTCCCAGCCCTCCTGGCGCAAATCACAACCTGCTCCCGCGACCAAGCAGGCCCCCGCCTGAAGGTGCGCCCCCACCCACCCGGGTGGGGGGACGTCTCCTCCTGTTCAGGGACTTCTGGCAGGCGCACGTCTCCGACGCCTGGGCCCTCGAGGTTGTGTCTTCCGGGTACAAACTCGAGTTCGCGTCCCTTCCCCCAGTTCGGTTCGTTCGTTCCCGGGTTCCCCAGGATTCCCGAGGGGCGGCCGATTTCTTTGCTGCCGTTCACACCCTTCTGGACAAAGGGGTCATCGCCCCGGTTCCTATGGGAGACAGGTTCAAGGGGTTCTATTCGAACCTTTTTGTGGTCCCCAAGAAGGAAGGTTCGGTGCGTCCCATTCTGGATCTAAAACGACTGAACCGCTTCCTTCGTCTTCAGCGATTCCGGATGGAGTCTCTCAGGTCGGTGGTGGCCTCTCTGGAACAGGGGGAGTTCCTGGCCTCCATCGACATCCAGGACGCCTACCTTCATATTCCAATCGCACGGTGTCATCAGTGCTTTCTGCGTTTTGCAGTGGGGTCCGACCACTACCAGTTCGTTGCCCTTCCCTTCGGGCTGGTGACGGCCCCTCGTGTTTTCACAAAAGTCCTTGCCCCGGTCCTCGCCTTACTTCGTTCCAGGGGAGTTTTTCTACTTCCATATCTGGACGACCTCCTAATCAAGGCGCCTTCTCCGTCACTGACTTCCGCCAGTGTGGATCTCTCGCTGCAAACCTTGCGCCGGTTCGGTTGGGTTATCAACCTACCCAAATCCTCTTGTTCCTTCCCGACAATTGGTCTTTCTGGGGATGCTGCTGGATACGGATTCAGCGGTGGTTCGGCTTCCGTTGGGAAAGCGCCTGCTCCTCCATCGGTCGGTTCGGAGCCTTCTGTCCCACCGCCGTCCGTCTTTCCGGTTCAGCATGCGGGTCCTGGGACAGATGGTGTCCTGCTTCGAGGCGATTCCTTACGCACAGTACCACTCCCGCACCTTTCAGACGGCCATTCTGTCCGCCTGGGACAAGTCCCAGGAGAGTCTGGATCGGCATTTTCCCCTTTCCCCCCAGGTTCGTTCCTCTCTCCTCTGGTGGCTGCGGACCCCTCTCCAGGGGAAGTCTTTCCTGCCAATGACTTGGCTGGTGATTACCACCGATGCCAGTCTGCGGGGTTGGGGGGGAGTGTTTCCTCCTCGGTCCGTCCAGGGCACTTGGTCTCCATCGGAGTCCAGACTGCCGATCAATGTTCTGGAGCTGAGGGCCATCCTCCTCTCGCTCCGACACTGGACTTCGTTGCTTCAGGGTCGCCCTGTTCGGGTCCAATCGGACAATGCCACGGCTGTGGCGTACATAAATCACCAGGGGGGCACTCGCAGCGCGGCGGCGATGAGGGAGGTGTCTCTGATCCTTCGCTGGGCGGAGGTTCATGTTCCTGCCCTTTCGGCCATTTACATCCCGGGGGTGGACAATTGGGCGGCGGATTTCCTCAGCCGGACGACGATCGACCCGGGGGAGTGGTCTCTGCACCCCGACGTCTTCGAGTCTCTTTGTCTCCGTTGGGGTCGTCCAGGACGTGGATCTCATGGCCTCCAGATTCAACCACAAACTTCCCACCTACGTGGCCAGGGCCAAGGATCCGGACGCTTACGGCGCAGACGCGCTCGTCCTCCCCTGGACGGAGTTTTCGCTCCTCTACGTGTTTCCGCCCCTGCCTCTTCTTCCACGGGTCCTTCGGAAGATTGCGGCGGAGGGCACGCCAGCAATCCTGATAGCCCCGGACTGGCCGCGTCGTCCTTGGTACGCCGACCTTATGTTGCTTCTGGCAGACGCTCCCTTGCCTCTGCCTCTCAGAGAAGACCTCCTCTCTCAGGGGCCGATCTTCCACCAGCATTTAGGGTCGCTACGTTTAGCGGCGTGGCTATTGAAACCGCGGTCCTGACGCGGCGGGGGTTTTCGGCTGACGTGGTCCGTACCATGATTCGTGCGCGTAAACCGGCATCGTCCAGGATTTATTACCGTACCTGGCGGGCCTATTTAGCCTTCTGCGAGGCCTTAGGGACTCCTCCTCTGCGGTTTTCCCTCCCTACGGTTTTGTCCTTTTTGCAGTCTGGTCTGGATCTGGGCTTGGGCCTCAGTACCCTGAAGGGTCAGATTTCGGCTCTTTCGGTCCTTTTTCAGCGCCCTCTGGCTCCGCTCGGTCCAGTTAAGACCTTTCTTCAGGGGGTTGCTCACTGTGCTCCCCCGTATCGCCCTTCCGTTCCTGCTTGGGATCTTAACGTTGTGCTGACAGCTCTCCAATCTTCCCCTTTCGAGCCTCTGCGCAAGGTTTCCCCTCGCTTGTTGTCTTGCAAAGTTTTCTTTCTCGTCGCTATCACGTCTCTTCGGCGTGTGTCTGAGTTGGCGGCTCTTTCTTGCGTGGAGCCCTTCTTGGTTTTTCACCAGGACAAGGTGGTTCTCCGCCCAGTTCCGGATTTTCTTCCGAAAGTGGTGTCCGCCTTTCACCTGAATGAAGATATTGTCCTTCCTTCTCTGTGTCCGTCCCCGTCGCATCCTCGGGAACGGGATCTTCACCGTCTGGATGTTGTTCGGGCTCTCAGGATCTACCTGGATGTGACCAGACCCTTTCGACGCTCGGATTCTCTGTTTGTGATTCCGGAGGGTCCGCGCAGGGGGCTGGCGGCGTCTAAGGTGGTTGTTGCCCGCTTCCTCAAGATGGCTATCGTTGAGGCTTACCGTGCTAGGGGCAGGGATCCGCCCTTTGGTGTTACCGCTCATTCTACGAGAGCGGTCGGGGCTTCCTGGGCTCAGCGTAATCGTGCCTCGGCTGAACAACTGTGCAAGGCGGCCACCTGGTCTTCTTTGCACACGTTCACCAAGTTTTACAGGGTGAACACTTATGCCTCGGCGGATGCTGCCTTGGGCCGCTTGGTCTTGCAGGCGGCGGTGCCTTAATGTTTACGGTGCCTGGTTCGCTTTTGATTGTGGTCCCTCCCTGTTTGTGGACTGCTTTTGAACGTCCCAAGAGTTCCTGTGTCCCCCAAGGAATTGGGCGAGAAAACGAGATTTTTGTATAACTTACCAGTAAAATCTCTTTCTCGCTCTTCCTTGGGGGACACAGCGCCCTCCCATTGTTTTTTGTTGCCCTACGGGTGTTTTTTTTCTGACTTGTTGGTATTGGTTTGGTTATTCCTTGCCTTTGTCTTGCACTACTTGGGCACATAACTGGAAGTCTCTCTCTCCAGGCTGAGGGTATAGCTGCTGGAGGAGGGGCTTAACAGTCTTTTACTTAGTGTCACGCCTCCTATGGAGATTAGCTATACCCAAGAGTTCCTGTGTCCCCCAAGGAAGAGCGAGAAAGAGATTTTACTGGTAAGTTATACAAAAATCTCGTTTTTATGCTATCTCTGAATGGGGTTTTTAAAATTCCTTTCATGATTTTTTTTTTTTTTGTGTGGAAGCCATACCCCAATCTATCAGTGTTTATAAAGTAACAATTAGGGGTCGACCGAGGAGGGGCGGGGCTGTGGCCACTGTGCCACCAATGAAGATAACTCTCATTAATTCATATACAGGAGGCGGGAGCTGGCTGCAGAATCACATAGCCGGCTCCCGACCTCTATGAGCGGTAGCTGCGATCTGCGGCAGTTAACCCCTCAGGTGCAGCACCTAAGGGGGTTAATAGTAAAAAACAAAAAAAAATTAAGTATAAATGAAAAAAAAGATTTACAAAAGAAAAACTACATGTTAACAATAAACATTCATTTTCAGCAGATTTGTGTAGTAATTTTTTATTTATTTTTTATTTTCAAAATGAAAATTCACAGAATACCTGTATAAATTATCGGCGTGAAAGTTCACAGATGAACGGTATCGGCTCTAAAAAATCAATATCGGTCGATCCCTAGTAATAATGGCCATACATGTTGTGTATCCGCCGAACGCACTCATTTTTGCTACCTTGGCTGGCCATCCAATGTTTACAGTGTAAGGGGGAGGTGAGGATTGGGCATATTGGATTCAGTTGCTGATGCTTTTGTTAGCGGGAGAAAAGCATGCATATGTATTGCAGCATCGGGAGAGAGATGTCGGCCTAATGTGGGCAACAAGCCATCTTGTGTATGACCAACTTTAGAGTAATATTGATTCTATAAACTCAGGTTGCATATTATATGGTTAACTCTCTATAAGCAGACTTGAGTGATGAAGAAAAGAAGGCTCCTGCAAAGCCTACTGCCAAGGTGACTCCTGCAAAGCCTGCTGCCAAGGTGACTCCTGCAAAGCCTGCTGCCAAGGTGACTCCTGCAAAGCCTGCTGCCAAGGTGACTCCTGCAAAGCCTGCTGCCAAGGTGACCCCTGCAAAACCTGCTGCAAAAGCGACCCCTGCAAAGGTGACCCCTGCAAAAGCGACCCCTGCAAAAGCTTCAGCAGCCAAAAAGGATGCAAGCTCTTCTGACAGCTCAGGTAAGATCACTTTAATATTGCTACTGCAGATGAGTGATATTGACCATTGAAATATCAGCACGGTGTCACACCAGTTTTTTGTGGCGGTTTTTGATGCCAGCTAGAAGTAGAAGTCCTTCCTTTACGTTTCTCATTCCTTTTACAACCCACTTCTGGCTTTGGCTCCAGTGGATCTACCTTTTGAATCCAATTCTGGCTTTAAGGTAAAAAGCTGCATAAACAAATCGGCTGGGGCCCCTGCTGATCTTTTGAAGAAGGACCCATGATCCCCCCCCCCCTTTTTTTTTTTTTTTTTTTTTTATCAAGTCGTTTTTATTAAAGAACATTTCTCGTGCTTTTTTCCATTGGGGGACACAGACCATGGGGTATAGCTTAGAGGTATTAGTAGGAGGGACACTATGCAAATGAAAGAGCTCCTCCTCCTCGGGCTATACCCCCAGACTCCACCAGGAGGAACTCAGTCTTTGCTTAGTGTCTGGTGAAGGAGGTTGACACTCTCTGATTCTACTCCTTTTTGTTATTTTTATTCTAGATGGGGACACAGGTCGGCATGGCGCCTTCCTGGTCCCCCGTGGAGTGCCCGCCGCCGTCTTTGGGACGTTGCCTGGCTGCCTCCATTTCCCCCCAAGAAGATAAGTGGATCCGGGCTCGACCTGTTAGCTCCGGCATCCCACCAGCTGCTGGGACGCCTGCTGCCTACCCTCCTCCAGAGCACTGTTCTCCTGGATTGGAGTCAGAAGTCTGAAGAGGCGCATCCCTGCTGGTCTGGACATCGAGGGAGCATGCTGAGCAGATAAGTGTTGCAATCCCTCCCCCTCCCTCTGTGTCTATTTGTCTGTGGCTGCCTGGGTGAGCTTGAAGAAGGATCCTGATGGGGCACTTTCTTCATTTTGGCACTGGAGTACTGGCATCTCTTCCCCTTAAACTGTGGGCTTCAGCGCTTCTCTCGTCGGGCCTTGGCTGCTGCGCTCCCCCAGCGCCCGCCGGCAGGCCGCTCCTCCACGTGGTGCGCTTATATTTTCTCGCGCGCCATATTTTCGTGCGCGCGCTTATTTTCGCGCGCTTTTTTCGCGCCATAATGACGCGTTAGGGGAGGCGGAGCCTCGGCATGCCGCTCTGACTCTCCTTACACCGGAGACTCTGTTTGCTCATGGCCGTGCAGCTCCTCATCACTCTACTCCGTTTTGTGCCAGGCAAGCTGGTAGCTCAGTGGTACTGCTGCTGTTGCCCCATGTCCAGGCTTTCTGAGTTCAAAGCCCCTTTCAGCTTTCAAAAATTGTTTATATTATTCTAGATGGGGACACAGGTCGGCATGGCGCCTTCCTGGTCCCCCGTGGAATGCCCGCTGCCGTCCTTGGACGCTGCCTGGCTGCCTCCATTGCCCCCCAAAGAAGACAAGTGGATCCGGGCTCGACCTGCAGCTCCGGTATCCCACCAGCTACTGGGTCTCCTGCTGCCACCCTCCACCAGAACACTGCACTCCTGGACAAGGAGTCAGAAGCCTGATGAGGTGCATCCCTGCTGGTCCTGGAGTCGAGGGAGAAGTTCTGCAGGAGCAGATAAGTATTACCTGCATCCCTGCCTTACCCCCCTCCTCCACCCCTCCTCCACGTCCCTGGGGGCCTGCGGTCCCCGCTTGGGCATCTGCCATGTCCAGCGCGGCCGCTAAATTGGTCTTAGTCACCAAGGCAACCATGTCCTTTAATCCTGTGGCGCTAACGACTCCATCTCTCTCAGTGGTCCCCACAGTGGGTGACTGACTACGAAGAGGCAGCGTGAGCGGCAGCATCCCACCTCGGATGTCTCTGTCTCTCCACCCCCCTCACCTCGCCGGTGGCGCTTGCGGACTGCTCTTCCCCCTCCCTAGGGAGAGTTCTCCGAAGGAGAATTATCCGGCTCGGACGAGCCACGTCCTTTTTGGACTATAGGGCATTTTCAAATCCTGTGACGCCAACCACCTCTCTAAGTGGTTTTCCACAGAAGACGCCCGAATACTAACAGGGAGCGTGAGCAGCAGCATCCCTCCTCGGATGGCTCTGGCTCTCCCCCCCCCCCCCCCCCCCTCGTCTAGAGGCGCGTTCGGGCGACTCTCCCCTCCCTTAGGGAGCGCAAGTCTGAAGGAGAATTTCCGGCTCTGATTAGGTCATGGAGCGGGACCCCTCGCCTAAGCTCTCCACCAGGGTGGCTGACTTAGTGGTGACTGTCCGAGACACCTTTATTCTCCAAGGGGATTCTCCTCCTTCCACTGGTCAGGAGTTCCCCCTTTTTCCGTCCAGGCAGTCGGAGACTACCATGTTCCCGGTCCATGAGGGATTTTTCCGCGGTCATGTCCAGGGCCTGGGGTGGTCTTAATAAGGTTCTCGACCACCCAGCGCATGAATATACTTTCCTTTCCCTGCTGACGGCGAGGAGAGGTGTCTCCTCCCCCTAAGGTGGATCCTCCGGTGGCCGCGTTAGCCAATTATGTGGCCCTTCCTGTCTTAGTCAGTTCCTCTTTCCAGGATGCTGTAGACAGACGCATAGACTCTCTTCCAGGTCCTTTTTTCGCTGGCAGCGCGTCCCTGTGACCTACCTTTCACTCAGCAGGGGTAGCCAGTGCTCTCTCGGTGTGGTTACAACACCACCACCAGGAACTGGCGGTACGAGATGCGGCTACTAACACACTGGAGTTGGTTCTCCAGATGTCTCAGGCTTCTAACATTCTTTGCGAAGCTTCTAGGGACATTGTTTCCCTCTTTGCCCGCAGGTTGGCCATATCTGTCACTCAGCGCGAAGAGATCTGATTGAAGGTGTGGGACGCTGACGCCTCCACCAAGCGTTCCCTTGCTAATCTCCCCTTTGGGGTTTCCAGGCCTTGTGGGGATCAGCTGGACGAGTTCGTCTCTGCATGCCTTTTGCCGTTTCTCATCTGGTAGGCCGTCGCCTGCTTCCTCCGCCGGGGGTCTCAGGTCGCCCGCAAAGAGGCCTTCCTTTGCACCAGCCTTCCCGGCACTAGAGGGCCCAGTCAGCCCGCCCTGCTGCTCCTAGGCCTATCACATGTCCCGATTGCGGAATCCCACCATCGATTCCTGCGCTTCGCCATTATGGGTCGACACTGTCAGTTTGTCGCCCTTCCTTCGGGTTGGCGACCACCCCGCGGGTCCTTGCCACGGTCCTGGACCGCTCATGGCGCTTCTTCGTACCAGGGGCATTCCTTTGCTGCCCTGTCGGGACGATATCCGGATAGAGGCCCCCCTCTCTACCGCAGACCACGGACAGCGTCCGGATCACTGTTCAGACCCTGGAACGGTTCGGCTGCCTGGTAACTTTCCCAAACTCCTGCCTCTTCCCGTCCCAGAGGCTCTCCTTCCGGAGGGTGATTTTGGACACCTCGGCTGCCAAAGTATTCTACCAGCCTTCAAGTCCTCCCAGGTCCAGGGGGCAGTGTCGCATCTGCTGCGCTCCCCGTGCCTCTCCATTCGGGAATACTTGCAGGTCCTGGGTCTTATGGTAGCCTCTTTCGAGGCCTTTCCATATGCCCAGTTTCACACTCGCCTGGCGCAACAGGAGATCCTTTACCTTTCAGCGGGTTCGGGCAGTTCTCCCTTGGTGGCTGTTCCCAAAGAACCTGAGGTCGGGGAGTTCCTTTCTCGCATTCTCCTGGACGATCGCCGCCACCGATGCCAGCATCCTGGGTTGGGGGGGCGTTTTTCCAGTCTCGCACGGTTCAAGGAATTTGGCCGGCGGCAGAGTCTCGCCTTCCAATCAACTTTCTGGAATTGAGGGCGATTTTTTTCCGCTCTCTCTCTCCTATTGGACCTCTCTCCTTGCGGGCCTCCCAGTGCGGGTTCAAACGGGCAATGCCGCGGCCGTGGCCTATATCGACCATCAGGACGGGACCCGCAGCCGGATGGTGATGCAGGAGGTGAAGTGAATTCTGACGTGGGCGGAGACTCACGTTCCGGTGTTGTCAGCAGTTTGCATTCCAGGAATGGACAACTGGACAGCGGACTTTCTAAGCCACAACACGGTGGATCCAAGCGAGTGGTCTCTGCATCCAGAAGGGTTCGAAGAAATCTGCCACAGATGGGACCGTCCGGATGTGGACTTAATGGCGTCCGGGTTCAACAACAAGATCCCAGTGGTCCTGGCTCGCGCCCGAGATCCGGAGGCGTACGGATGGATGCGCAGGTGTCTCCGTGGCAGGACTTCAGCCTCCTCTGTTTTCCTCTCCTACCAAAGGGTCTACGCCAGTTCGAGGCGGAAGGGACTCCGACCGTTCTCATCACCCCAGAGTGGCCTCGCCGCGCGTGGTTTTTCGGACGTGGCTCGGTTGCTGGCGGACGCCCCATGGCCTCTTCCCGACGGACAGGACTTACTGTCTCAGGGCCCGTTCTTCCACCGGAATTTGCGGTCTCTTCGTTTACCGGCGTGACTGTTGAAACCGCCATCCTGATAAAGATGGGGTTCTCGGATTCAGTGGTTAGGACCATGATCAGTCCGGGGAAGTCTTCTTCCTCCCGGATTTACTATCGTACCTGGATGGCCTTCCTATCCTTTTTTGAGGGTTCGGGGTTCCCTCCCCTTCGGTTTTCCATCTTGATGGTACTGTCTTTTCTTCAGTCTGGGCTTGTGCAGGGACTGTCGCTTAGTTCCCTGTAAGGTCAGGTTTCGGCGCGGGCCGTCAGAGGTCCCTTGCTCTTAAGGGTCCGGTGGTGACCTTTCTTCGGGGGTGGCGCATTCGGTTCCCCGTATGTTCCCCCTTTGTCTCCTTGGGATCTCAATTTGGTTCTGCGCGCTCTGCAGTCGGCTCCCTTCGAGCCTTTGAGGAGGGTCTCTCTGACTGTTCTCATCCGGACTTCCTTGTGACCATAGCTTCTGATACAGCTACATAGCGTAGTGATTAAAGTTCTGGGCTATTATGCAGTGGCTGTGAGTTCACGTCCCATCACGAGCTTTTAGGTCAGACTGGTGTCGAAGCTGGCCGCTCTTTCCTATCAGGAGCCTTAATGGTTTTCCTCCAGGATTAAGTTGTGCTCCGTCCAGTCCCCTTCTTTTTGCCCAGTGTGGTCTCTCCCTTCCGCCTTGATGAGGATCTTGTCCTGCCTTCCTTTTGTCCTTCTCCGGCTAACCCCAAGGAACGCACTCTGCATTCCCTGGATGTTGTACGGGTCCTGAAGGTGTGTCTCGCGGCTACTGCTTCCGTCCGCCGTTCTTGGCGCTCTGGATCTGCTTGGCTATTTCCGCGGCTTGTCACGCTTGTGGTGGAGTTCCCCTGGCTAGAATTGCCGCTCACTCCATTGGGGCGGAGGGGGCTTCCTGGGCAAGACGCAGTCGTGCCTCTGCGTCTCAGCTGTGTACGGCGGCCACCTGGTCGTCCTTGCATACCTTTGCAAATTTTTGTCAGTTGCATTCACTGGCTTCGGCTGATGCGGCTTTGGCCGCAGGGTTTTGCAGGCTGTGGTTCCTGTTTGACCGTTGGGGCGTTCCTCCTGGCGGTGCTGATATTTTTTCCCACCCCATGGACTGCTTTTGGACGTCCCATGGTCTGTGTCCCCCAATGGAAAAAAGCACGAGAAAAGGAGATTTTTGTGAAACTCACCTGTAAAATCTTTTTCTCGTCTTTTCCATTGGGGGACACAGCTCCCACCCATTATTCCTGTTGCAGGAGGGGTCTTTAGTTCGGTTTTTCTGTTTCTGGTTGGACCTTATGGCTTGGTCCGATGGTTTCCATGATTTTTTCTTGCTCCTTCTCCTACTGCTTGTGCAACGCCTGAGTTCCTCCTGGTGGAGTCTGGGGGTATAGCCCGAGGAGGAGGAGCTCTTTCATTTGCATAGTGTCCCTCCTACTAATACCTCTAAGCTATACCCCATGGTCTGTGTCCCCCAATGGAAAAGACGAGAAAAAGATTTTACAGGTGAGTTTCACAAAAATCTCCTTTTATAAATCCAGCATGTGTACATTTATGTAAATAAGTACAAATCCAATTTGGCAGTATATTGGATAACTCCTTTAATATCAAAGGACAATGTGAGTATTTAATTAAGATGACATGATTGGAGAGCAGTCATCTCCTTTTTTTACGTTTTTTTTTGGGGGGGGGGGGGGGGGCATTTTTCTGTTACGTTTACTTTCGAATGAATGATCCTGAAGTGTTGACTCGTGTCTGAGGGATCCAAGTAATCACATTGAGCATATTATCAATTGGCTCTTTATTAGGACACAAGAATGTATTAATATTTCGGTTTATTTATGCATCATATAGAAAATAGTATTTCTCCTTATGCATCTGTATTTGACTCGATTTCAAGCATCTGCTCACCTTACTCCATTTGTTAAGCAAATCTTGCTGCTTAGTATTAGATTTTTTTGTTTTTCATTAAGATTCAAGTGATGAAGATGATAAGCAGCCGGCTAAGCCCCCAGTGAAGACCACTCCTGCACAAAAGAAGCCACCAGTGAAGACTACCCCTGCACAAAAGAAAAAAGATTCCAGTTCCGACAGCTCTGGTATGTGCTGTGCTGTACTATATGGATAAGATGGAACCAGCCTATGTCAGACTGAAGCAAACACAGCATTTCATTTGAACTGGCAGGTCACATACTGCCTCCATACCACTGGACTGCGTGAGAGGCCCCTTTGTGGGCCGGTACACATGTCTTTACTCCACTTGTGTCTCTGCTTAGTGTTCAGCGAACTCGTGTGTTAACCCGAACTTTGGACGCAGAACTTATCGAAGAATCCAGTTATGGATTCCAAATTCCATTATTGTCCCTGGTAGCGGAATCCATGACGGGATTCTTCGATAACCCGAACTTTGGACGCAGAACTTAACACAAGTTCGCTCAACACTATCTCTGCATCTAAGTGGCTGACATGCCTGAATTATATTGTTTATCTTGTATGTATTGATGGTTAATTGTGACCTGGACAGTTCGATTGATATTCTGACTGCGGTGACTGGGAGGCTATTGGCATATCTTACTGTAACATTGCTATTATTGTTCCCTTGACATTTTGTATCCATTCATCTGGTGATCACGAGTGAACCCAATGGTGAGAAATGCATTGGGACAGTGTAGGCTGAACTAGGGCAATCCAGAGTAGGTTCCTGTGCAGGGCTTGCCTACCATTAGAGCGATTCCCTATGGTCAGGGGGGTAGCTAGGGTAATCTAGGAAGCGTATCCCCTCCCTGGCATGTCTCTGCTATAACCTCTGGTCAATTCCCCTGTTTAGCCTTGTTTTTTCTTTTTCATGTTTTTTGTTGGTTTGTGGACCCTTCTCTTCTCAACCATGTTTATCTTATTTATGACTATTTAAAATGTATGTTTTAATGCCATGCCCTCTGTGAATATAAATTGATAACTGGGGTGCTACCAGCTATCATTTAGGGTTGTCTCTGATGTCCTGTGCTCTACTATATGGATAAGCTAGAACCAGGTTATGGCATTTGAAGTCACGGACTGATAAAACAAATACATTCTGTGACAAATGCCAGGTTGCAAAATTTTAAGGGGTTGTCTGCTTTGTACTATTGATGACCTATCCTCAGGATAGACTATCAGATCAGCTGTTTGAACAGAAGGCAGCGCTCTTACAAGCACGGCCTTCTCTGCTCTATTTACCTGCTCACCGCAGCAATTGCATTGGTGAGAAGGTGTAATTAAAAGTATAGTGCCTGTTTATGTGAATACCACAGAGTGAATGGGGACACCATACTTGTAATTACACCTGTAAACCACTGCAATTGCGACGGCGAGCAGGTAAACGGAGCAGAGAGGCAACGCTCGTATGAGCACTGCCTTTTCAAACAAATGATCAGCGGGGGTGCCAGGAGTCAGACCCCTGACAATCTGATATTGATGGCCTGAGGATAGGTCATCAGAAGTGAAAAAGCAGACAACCCCTTTAATCTTTGTTTCTGTGCTGCTCTGAGTAAGTCAACATCTGTTCAAAATCTTGCCTTTGGTTTAGCCTATAGTCTAGTTCAGCGATGCCCAACCTACGGCCCTCCAGCTGTTTCAAAACTACAACTCCCTGCATGTCCAGACAGCCTACACATCAGAGCATGGTGCGAGTTGTAGATTTATAACAGCTGGAGGGCCACAGGTTGAGCATCCCTGGTCTAGTTGGTTTTATTTTTGTGCAGGAGACAGGGCTCCAGATGGCGACCAATATGGTCGCCAATGTGACTTAGAATTTACAAATGGCGACAAGACTTTTTAGTCTTGTCACCATTTGCGACTAGACCCTCCGCGGCAGCTTTGCCGTTGAACAGCGACGGGCACAGGAGCTGATAGTTCTCTGCCCCGCCGCTGCCGATGTTCTTCTCGGTCTGAGGCAGTGAGTCACAGCACACAATAGGAGAGCCGCTGGCAGCAGGGAGGGGAGGGGCTGGTCCTAGAGTGGAAGCTGCTTCTGCCAGCCCCTCCCCGCCCACCAACCAATCAGAGCTGAGGCAAGGCAAGCACTAGCAGCTCTGAGTCTGAGTCGCACACTGTACAGGGAGTCTAAGAAAGAATCGAATGAGTCACAGGTGAAAAGAATCTAAAGAGCCGACTTAGTTAGTGACTCATTCGATTCTTTCTTAGACTCCCTGTACAGTGTGCCCCCCCCAACACCCCAGTATAAGAAACATTGGTGGCACAGTGTGCCCCCCCAACACCCCAGTATAAGAAACATTGGTGGCACAGTGTGCCCCCCCAACACCCCAGTATAAGAAACATTGGTGGCACAGTGTGCCCCCCCCCCAACACCCCAGTATAAGAAACATTGGTGGCACAGTGTGCCCCCCCAACACCCCAGTATAAGAAACATTGGTGGCACAGTGTGCGCCCCCCAACACCCCAGTATAAGAAAAATTGGTGGCACAGTGCGCCCCCAGCCCCCCCAACACCCTAGTATAAGAAACATTGGTGACAGTGTGCCCCCCCCCTCCCCCAACACCCCAGTATAAGAAACATTGGTGGCACAGTGTGCCCCCCCAACACCCCAGTATAAGAAACATTGGTGGCACAGTGTGCCCCCCCCCAACACCCCAGTATAAGAAACATTGGTGGCACAGTGTGCGCCCCCCCAACACCCCAGTATAAGAAACATTGGTGGCACAGTGTGTGCCCCCCAACACCCCAGTATAAGAAAAATTGGTGGCACAGTGCGCCCCCAGCCCCCCCAACACCCCAGTATAAGAAACATTGGTGACAGTGTGCCCCCCCCCAACACCCCTGTATAAGAAACATTGGTGGCACAGTGTGCCCCCCCCCAACACCCCAGTATAAGAAACATTGGTGGCACAGTGTGCCCCCCCCAACACCCCAGTATAAGAAACATTGGTGGCACAGTGTGCCCCCCCCCCCCCCCCAACACCCAATATAAGAAACATTGGTGGCTCAGTGGGAAGTGCCAATGAGGGTTAAAAAATAATTTAAAAAAAATTAACTCGCCTCCTCCAGTTGATCGCGTAGCTGCCGGTCTCCTGTTCTTTCTTGAGGACCTGTGGTGACGTCACTGAGCTCATCACATGGTCCATTACCATGGTGATGTATCATGTGATGAGCACAGTGATGTCACCACAGGTCCTTTGACAGGTCCCGAAGAAAGAACATGAGACGATCAATTGGAGGAGGTGAGTTAATTTTTTTTTTTTTAACCCTCATTGGCACTGCCCACTGCGCCACCAATGTTCATTATATTGAGGGGGGGCGCACTGTGCCACCAATGTTTATTATATTGAGGGGGGCACACTGCGCCACCAATGTTTATTATATTGAGAGGGGCACACTGCGCCACCAATGTTTATCATACTGGGGTGTTGGAGGGGGGGGGGCGCACTGCACCGCCAATGTTTATTATATTGACCTTCTACTATGCATTCTGTATTAAAGAATGCTATTATTTTCCCTTCTAACCATGTTATAAGGGAAAATAATACAGTGAATAGACTTTCATCCTAGCAACCATGAGTGAAAATCGCACCGCATCCGCACTTGCTTGCAGATGCTTGCGATTTTCACGCAGCCCCATTAGCTTCTATGGGGCCTGCGTTGCGTGAAAAACACACAACATAGAGCATGCTGCGATTTTCACGCAACGCACAAGTTGTGTGAAAATCGCTGCTCATGTGCACAGCCCCATAGAAGTGAATGGGTCTGAATTTAGTGCAGGTGCATTCCGGTATTTTGAATGCCAGATCCGGCACTAACACAGTCCTATGGGAAAAATTGCTGGATCCGGCATTCAGGCAAATCGTCAGTTTTTTTCGCCGGAGATAAAACAGTAGCATGCTGCGGTTTTATCTTTTGCCTGATCAGTCAAAATGACTGAACTGAAGACATCCTGATGCATCCTGAACTGATTACTCTCCATTCAGAATGCATGGGGATATGCCTGATCAGTTCTTTTCTGGTATAGAGCCCCTGTGACGGAACTCTATGCCGGAAAAGAAAAACGCTAGTGTGAAAGTACCCTAAAATATTAAGTTTAAATCCCGCCTTTCCCAATTTTACGTATAAAATATATAAACAATAAATAAACATATTACATAGCACTGTCCAAACTATTAAATTTTTTAAAAATATCTCCTATGCGGTGAGCATTCACCATTTTTTTGTCACCTTGTCACCCCAAAAAATAGGATAGGACTGTTCTATTATGGACCGAATGTTTCATAAAATGCGAAATGCACGCGGCTTTTTTTGGTGTGTTTTTGTTTTTTTGCACAGTATTGAGTATCGCAATACTTTTTTATGGTGACGAAAGCGAATCAAAATTTTGGTATCAAAACAACCCTACGCCGATCTGATCGGCGTAGCGTTGTCACGATACCAAAATTTTGATTCGGTTTCGATTTGGCAACTAAAAATTTGATTTGGCTCCTAAATTTTTCAGTTCAGAAGCCAATGGCTACTAGGTATTTTTTATGTAGCCTGGAGCACTGGGAGACATGCTTGTGTAATATTTTTAGGATAACCGAATAGACGTAATCAATCTGTAAATGTTTATATAGTTTAGTGCAGTAGAGGTAGGCCTGTCTGTAAGTCTGAAGCTTCATTTATTGCACCAACCCCGTCCTCCTTTTAAAAGAGAGATGAAAATCTAAAGCTAAGTGATACTGCTTTGTGTTTGAGGTTTTTGAATTTCTTTGAATTTGATCTGTTAGTCTTTCCGGTTTCCTATATTGATGACCTATCCTCAGAGTAGGTAATCAGTATCACATCAGCAGGGATGCCAAGAGTCTATTGAATGCAGCGCTTCTGCAAACATGCGTTCTGTTAACTGTCTACCTGCGTTCTGTTAACTGTCTACCTGCTCACCATTGACATTGTAGCGGCAAGCTGTGTAATTACAGCTCTTCCATCCCATTCACTTGAATGGGAAGAAGCAGTTGTAGTTACACTCTGTCCCATTCAAGTGAAGCTCTAAGTACATCTGTTCAGTGCTGCAATGTTGACTGCGAGCAAACAGCTGACCAGCAGGGGTACCAGGAGTTGGACCCCCACCGATCTGATACTGATGGCCTATGCCAAGTATAGGAAATAGGACAGCACCTTTGATCCATGAGTTTTCTAAGAGTAAACCTTTTTCAATTTTGTAGACTCCGACAGTGAGGAAGAAGCTAGCAAGAAGCCTGCTGCTAAACAGACTTCTACAGCAAAGACTCCCCCTGCCAAAAAAGTGAACAATGAGCTTGACAAAAAGACCCCTGTAAAAGCTGCTACTCCCAAGGCTGCAGAAAGCAGTTCAGACAGCTCAAGTAGTGAAGCGGAAAAAAAGATTGTAAAAGCTGTCAAATCCCCTGCTTCTGCAAAGAAGCCCATTGCTGTAAATAAGTCAAAGGCGAGTAGTAGCTCCTCATCAGACACTTCCAGTGATGAAGAGGAGAAGCCTAAAAAGCCTGCTGTGAAAAAGACATCCGTCCCAGTAAAGAAAGCAAGTAGCAGTTCTGAAGACAGTAGCTCAGAAGAGGATGCTAAGAAGCCAGCAGCTACCTCAAAGTCACCGGCATCTGCTAAACCAGCTACTCCTAAGACTGCCAACTCCACACCGAAAGCAGCTGTTAAGAAACCAGAGGAGAGCTCAGAGGACAGTTCCTCCAGCGAAGACGAAGAGAATGGTAAGTTTTTTTTCTCAATTTTTTTTAGGATCTTTTAGGTTCCTAACCTTGTTGTTCACTAAAGTGTTAGAAAGGTGGGGAATGTCATGGTACTTCATTTTTGGCTTCCAGAGGTCACATTATAGTCTGACCATCTGTGCAGTCTCCACAAAAAAAGTAAAGTGAAGACAAAATTGCTGCTTCCAAATGTTGCAATAATGCCGTTACTCGTGTCATAAATGCATGTGCAAGCAGTTTTAGGTTTTGTGTATTTCTGTGCATGAATCTCTTAACGGGTCAAAGATAACATTGATATTGGCTGCTTAATCCTCCAGATTCCACTGTCAATTGCTTCCATGGCAGTTAGAGGCAGGGGGTTCACTGTCAGCACTGCCCCCCCTTCGTCTATATGCCAATGCCGTGCCAGCCAGGTCCCTGACTTCACTAAATGCCTGTGAGGTTCTGCCCAGCCTAATAGGCAGTCTGTCACGGTTAGTGATGTAGTGCACTGGTATACAATGGATATACACACGTTATAAAAGCGAATATTTTTTTTGGTCATTTTAAACCGCCCCAAGAACAACATAAAAAAAAAACTGCGGAATTTGCTCATTTCCTATTCATCCTCCCCAAAAATTTATTTTAACCGTAAAAACTACACTACACCCCCCCCCCCCCCCCCCCCCCCAAAAAAAAAAGCTATTTATGTTGACGGAAATTGCAGGAATCGGGCTTCGCGTGTGAGCGTTATCCCCCGTTCTGGGCTTGCAGGAGCGCTCAGCATTCTACTGATGCTATAATGTACTATGATGCTATGTGCCTCTTCTTGACCTTACTTATGTCAGTATGATTCTGTAGAGGTATGGTCAAGAAGAGGCACATGGCGTTATAAATCAGTATAATGCTGAGCGCTCCTGCAAGTCCAGAACGGATGATCACACTCGCACATGGCGAGGAAAAATGTAGTGCGACCTCTGACTGTATTTGTGATTGGTGGGGGTCTGTACAGTTGAACCGGTGCTATTTAGGCGATGTTGGCATATCCTAACTATATGGCATCAATGTCGATACTGGGGGAACTCCTTTCAACACTTGTGTTATTGGAATATGTTACGGTTTCTGAGTCTGAATTAGACTTGACTTTGTTTTTTAGATAATTCTGGTAAGCAGAAAACAGCTGGAAAAACACCCGAGAATAAGAATATTAAAGTGTCAACTCCAAACACATTCCCCAAGGCTAACAAGAAGGTGAGGAAATAAGTGCTGCTGCTGCCTGGGAAATCAATGTACGCCTTTATATTAAAGGTTTTATTTTACCATGTATCTAGAAACATTGAATAAAATCCTTTACATAGATGTTGTCATTGTGTTTTTTGGGCAGACATGACTCCTACAAGGATCTGAATAGAAGAACTGTTTTGGAATATTAAGGGGCTCAGTTATTAGGACCACAGTTTTCCACGTCAGTCTTAAGTTTCTCTGTACTGCTGGATGAAGTGCAGGCCTGTATATAACTTTGGCGCTTCCTCCAGCAGGCTGTGCTACAAACCTAAATCTATACCAGCTATCTTGCTGCCGTAGATTAAAGCCATTTTCTATGCCATACAGTGGCATAGAAAATGATGAATGAGATGTTCCTACCGCCCTACCCACTTCCTGCCCATGCCATGCCCCCTTGTCTCAACCTTTACAGAAAAGTGGTTTGAGTGGGGGAAAAGCCTCAGATTTTGCAGCAAAATCTATGACTGATCATAAACCACTTTTGTGGCGTATAGAAGTTGATAAATGTGTTAATACCACTGTATAACCTATAAGCCTTTGCTTCCACTGTGTGTAGACACTTCAGGGACTGTAAATTGTCGCTACCCTTAAGGATTATGCTATTGGGTCTTTTTTGCATTTGGGATGACTTTCTGTATACAACTTTCTATTGTTAAAATCTTGGTATAGAATTGGACTGTACCCACTGGAAGTGATGTTGCTTAAAGGGCTATTTCACAACCCCCTAAATTGCATTGCATGGGTTTCTGCTAAGCAGTCCAGCAAAGTGAGTGACTGCACAAATAACCAAGTGGAGAAAGTGACATAAAGCACATGCACACAGCAAAATCACGTGTATGAGCCCAGTATTGCAGCACCAGGGGTACCTACAGAATCCAGGAGAGAGAAATTCACTGTGCAGTCATATGAACAGAGGGGTGTATTATAACCACCTAGAATTCTGCAGGCAGAAGTCCCTTAAGAAGAAAGATAGACTTTTTGGACTCTACAAGAACAAATGATCCTTTTGCATATCTCATTAAAACATATGGGTGGGTACTGCATCAGTCTGACCATGTATTACACAGTTGCCCATTTAAACTTTCTGGAACGCCAAGAAATGGCATGGTCACCTGCAGCTTTCTCTAGTGAGAAGTCCTCATTTACATCAAGCAGAAGATGAAATGGCAGTCAAGTCTCATCTTAAAATGTGAGATGATCTGCTTCATAATCAGCACGGTTATGATGTCCTTGGTTGTAAAGCTACAGTCAACTATGGGACAATTCATGTTTGTTAAAAAAAAAAATTAAATAATGTATCTTCTATATTGTCTTTTCCCTTTAAAAGTATTAATCTGCCCAAACAGGCAACATACGTAAGAGCAAACGTGCCCACACATCAATGCCGCATTCACAAATGAACTGGTCTTATTTATGCAGTGTATGGCCTCATGCACACGACAGTAGTTTTCCGCGACCTCCGTTCCGTTTTTTTTTTGTTTTTTTTTTTTGCGGATAGGATGGGGACCCATTCATTTTAATAGGTCAGCAAAAAAATGCTGATAGTTCATCCGTTTGTTCCGCGTTTGTTGTCCGTGTTTCCCTTCAGCAAAAAAATAGTGCATGTCCTACTTTTTTCACATTTGCGGACAAAGATAGGCATTTATTACAAGGGATCTGTGGGGGAAAAACGGATGTCGCATCCGGGTTTTTTTTAAGCAGACGCACAATTTGCGGACGCAAAAAACTTGTGTGCATGAGGCCCATGTGGTACAAATGGACTTAATCCCTTACTACATGACCTCTTTAAATCAAACATTTACTATTGCATTGTCTTCATAACCTCTAGCATAGGGATGATATATAGGTTTTTACTTCCCCATATATCCATAAATACAGTGGTTGAAAAGTGAAAAGTTTAGCTAAATGCTCCAGTACCAATGAAAAAACATCAGACTGCCATGTTTGCCATTTGTCTTGAAATTTCTACTTTTGGGTATGATGCAGGAAGGTGTCAAAAATGTCCCATTCCGAAGAGTAGTTGAAGAAGAAGTGGAAGTTGATCCTCGGGTTGCTAATAATTCATTTGAAGCAAAGGTATAGTACAGATAGATTTTCATTTTTGCAAGAATACCAGCATGTCTGCTTATTAAAGTGCTCCTTTGTACCCAGCCGCACTGGGCATATGCGACTGCTTCCCTACAACAGCCCCTTCATATGCTGTATTATACTCTGACATAATGAAGGGGGGGCTACTCTGGTAGTGAAACCGCGTTCTTTGAAGGCTTCTTTCACCTATGAAGCTGTGCTCTCTGGCAGGCTGATCCAGCATACAAATTCTGTGGGACCTGTATTTCCTTGAAAGTAAACGTGCCGCGCCATAATGATTTTGATGAATTCCCATCTCACCGTGGATCTACTGAACTGTAGTTATGGGATTATTACTACAGTTTGGCAGACCCGCATTGAGATTGGCATTCAGAGCATCAAAAAGCATTATGATGCCGTGCATTCACTTTAGATGAGCAGTGTTCAATATGCAATAAATAAAAATCTTGTGTGTGTGCAGAAGCGACATAATTGAAATGGCCCAAGCAGTTTCCATTCAAAGTCGTACTAAACCTCTACAGCAGCCTGTATAATGCGTATGGTGCAGCAGACATGGGCTGTCATAAAAATGGTCTGATATTGCAGAACGGATGCGGACCCATTTGCGGACATCTGAATGGAGCCAGAATAAATTCGCACATTCTATGGCCCCATGCACACGGCCGTGTTTCACAGCCGTGGAACCGCGGCCTGGATCCCTCCTGAGAGCAGGAGCGCACGGCGTCACTGGTTGCTATGACGCCGTGCGCTCCCTGCTGCCGCCGCAATACAGTGATACACTGGTATGATCTATACCAGTGTATTACTGTACTGTGCCTGCAGCAGGGAGCGCACGGCGTCATAGCAACCAGTGACGCCGTGCGCTCCTGCTCTCAGGAGGGATCCAGGCCGCGGTTCCACGGCCCGCACACGGCTGTCAAACACGGCCGTGTGCATGGGGCCTTAAATTGTAGTTTTGCTGCAAGTTCTGTGAAACTACATATTGCAGTGGCTTTGCAAAAACATGCAGTGTGACTCTTTACTTGACTTTTTTTTTATGACTTAAATATTATTATTATTTTTTTACAGAGAGGGGCATTAGGAGACTGGGGGGAGAGAGCCAACAATGTCCTAAAATACACAAAGGGGAAGTCATTCCGCCATGAGAAGACGAAGAAAAAGCGAGGCAGTTACTGTGGTGGTGCCATTTCCACAACTGTGAATTCTTTTAAGTTTGACAGTGAATGAACTAAACTGTCGGCTTCCAGTGGACTTAATTCTGACATTGTCCATAATTAATTTCTGGACTCGTGTTGCGTCCGTTCAAGAGATTTTATTTTGTATGAAACAGAGATTTGGGGTTTGCTACAAAGTATAATTTCTGTATATTTATAAATTTGCAATTACCTCCTGCAACTTTTTTTTTATTATTATTTTTAAGAGGTCATTCAGTTAGTGAAATGATTTTTTTTTTTTTTTTTAAATAAAGGTCAAAACGGCTTAAAAATAATAATTTTCTGATCCCCCAATTCTCTTCTCCCATTTCTGTGTGCTGCCCCCCCCTCCCTGACCTTTCCCGGTTTCTCTTGACATGGAAATGTGACTCACGCAATTACTGCAATCACTGGTACAGCAGGGACTTTATTTTTACTAAAGCTGCTTTCACACTAGTGGCAGGACGGACCCGACAGCCTTTTCACCCTGTCGGATCTGTCCTGCCGATGTACCGCGCCCATTGACTATAATGGAGACGGGCGTGAAGCTTCGGCAGTGCACGGCGAGAGGCCGCCGGACTAAAAGTACTACATGTCCGACTCTTTAGTCTGGCGGCTTCTCACTGCAGTGCTGCGCCGGAGCTCCACCCTCATCCCCATTATAGTCAATTGGGGCGGAGCGACGACAGGACGGATCTGCCAGGGTGAACAGCCTGTTGGATCCATCCTGCCACTAGTGTGAAAGTACCCTAAGCCATTCTGACTTTATTTTTTACCAGCTGGGCAAACACTCTAACATGTTATAACAGTTTAACAAGTCCTCAAATTAAATGGTTGTATTCTATGATGTTTTATTGTTTTTCTGATTTTCTAGAATTAAAAAACAAATAAAACCTCATTTCAAATATTTTAGTTTTTATTTTTTTTGTGAGATTTAGCCCACTTGGTGGTTTGGCGGTTGTAAATTTTGCA
>NC_058085.1:156706700-156709200 GCF_014858855.1 Bufo gargarizans | reverse complement strand
CCAAACCCGATAGTAGATCCTAGAGGATACGGGCTTACGAGCCCGGATCATGGTGCGGACTACGTCCGCGGAGAAACCCCGTCGCGTTAAGACGGCGGTCTCAATAGCCACGCCGTCAAACGTAGCGAGCCTAAACGCTCGTGGAAGATCGGTCCCTGAGAGAGAAGGTCTTCCCTGGAGGGCAGTGGCCACGGTGCGTCTGCCAACAGCAACATTAGGTCGGCGTACCAAGACCGGCGGGGCCAATCCGGGGCGATTAGAATCGCGGGGACGCCCTCTGCCGCGATCCTCCGAAGAACCCGTGGCAGGAGGGGAAAAGGAGGAAAGACGTACAGAAGGGAGAATTCGCGCCACGGAAGGACGAGCGCGTCGGCGCCGTATGCCTTCGGGTCCCGTGCCCTGGCTAGGTATAGGGGGACCTTGTGGTTGAATTTGGAGGCCATGAGGTCCACGTCGGGGCGACCCCAGCGAAGACAAAGGGCTTCGAACACCTCTGGGTGCAGGGACCATTCTCCCGGGTCGATGGTGGACCGGCTGAGGAAATCCGCCGCCCAGTTGTCCACCCCCGGGATGTAAATCGCAGATAAGGCCGGCACGTGCGTCTCCGCCCAGAGGAGAATGAGGGTCACCTCTTGCATCGCTGCGAGTGCCTCCCTGATGGTTTATGTATGCCACAGCCGTGGCATTGTCCGATTGGATCCGAACAGGGTGGCCCCTCAGCAGATGGGTCCAGTGTCTGAGGGACAGAAGAATCGCCCTCAGTTCCAGAATATTGATTGGAAGTCTGGACTCCGATAGAGACCAAACGCCCTGGACGGACCGGGGAGGGAAAACCCCCCCCCACCCCCGTAAGCTGGCATCTGTGGTAATCACCAGCCAGTTCAGTGGAAGGAAGGACTTCCCCCTTAGAGGGATATGCAACCACCAGCCGAGGGAAGCTCGAGCCAGGGGAGGCAGAAGAAAGGTCCTGTCCAGACTCCTCAGTGATTTGTCCCAGGCCGACAGAATTGCCCTCTGAAAGGTGCGGGATCGGAATTGTGCGAACGGCACCGCTTCGAAACAGGCAACCATCTTTCCCAACAACCGCATGCTGGATCTGAGGGAAGGGCGGTGATGACGGAGGAGACTGCGAACCGACCCGCGAAGGGCCAGACGCTTGTCCGACGGAAGGCGGACCTCCGCCAACTCTGTATCCAGGAGCATCCCCAGGAAGATCAGCCGTCTGGAGGGGGTAAGGGAAGATTTGGGGTGGTTGATAATCCAACCGAACCGCGTCAGGGTCTCCAGAGTGAGTTCCACACTGCGGGATGTCTGAGAGAAGGAGGGTGCCTTGACCAGGATGTCGTCCAAGTATGGGAGAAGAAAAACACTTCTTGAACGTAGAAGGGCCAAGACAGGGGCCAGGACCTTGGTGAACACTCGAGGAGCAGTCGCCAGACCAAAGGGAAGGGCGACGAATTGGAAGTGATCGTCCCCCACCGCAAAGCGCAGGAAGCGGTGATGACATGGAGCAACCGGAACGTGGAGGTATGCATCCTGAATGTCGATTGAGGCCATGAAATCCCCTCTTTCCAGGGAGGCCACTGCGGACCTGAGAGACTCCATCCGGAATCTCTGCAGTCGGAGAAAACGGTTCAGGCGTTTTAGGTCCAAGATCGGACGCACTGAGCCTTCCTTCTTGGGAACCACAAAGAGGTTCGAGTAGAACCCCCTGAACCTTTCCGTCGGAGGCACGGGGGCGACGACACCCTTGTCCATTAGAGAGTGAATGGCCGCGAAGAAGGCGGCCACTCGTACGGGATCTCGCGGAGGACGGGATCGGAAGAAACGGTCTGGCGGAATGGACGCAAATTCGATTTTGTATCCGCAAGATACAATCTCGAGCGCCCATGCGTCTGAGATGTGGGCCCGCCATACGTTCTTGAATAGGAGAAGGTGGCCCCCCACCCGGGTGGGTGGGGGCGCACCTTCAGGCAGAGGGCTGCTGGCCTGTGGGAGCCCGTGCAGGCTGGGACTTGCGCCAGGTAGGTTGCGTCCGAAAAAACGGCTTCTTGCGTCTATCCTGGGCTGGGCCAGAGGAAGAAGAACTGGCCGCGGGTCTAGACCCGGTGGGCTTGCGAAAGGACCGAAAACGGGACGAACCAGCGCGACCACGGGGGGCGCCCATTGGCCTGGACTGGGGGAGGTGAGTACTCTTCCCACCCGTGGCCTCTGATATAAGTTCGTCCATACGGGTTCCGAACAGGCGGGAACCCGTGAATGGTAGGCCGGCCAAAGAGCGTTTGGAAGCGGCGTCCGCCGCCCAAACCTTCAGCCAGAGTTCCCTCCTGACAGAAACTGCCAGGGCAGAGGAACGGGCAATGAGGGCACCCGCATCAAGGGAGGCCTCACAGACGAATTTTCCGGCCTGAACAATTAGTTGGGCTAAGGAACGGAGGTCCTGAACAGGGACGTCCGACCCTAACTCCCGTTCCAGTTGCAAACCCCATTCAGAGACCGC